>NW_028128434.1:0-85086 GCF_965231255.1 Vanellus vanellus
CGGTGTTTAGAGCAAAAAAACAAATGTCCAGCTGTTGCTGCCACAGCAAAGGTGCCAGCGGGGAAAAGTGATGCTGGTCCTCACTGCCTCCTGGAACCCCTTCAAATGCCCCAGACAATTTGGCCCTCTCTGCTTTCCTGCGGACTCCATCCTCAAAAGCACCTGTTTTCTCTTTCGGCGTTGTTTGGATCAAAAAAAGACAAACGTCCAGCTTTTGGCTCAGCAGCAAAGGTGCCAGCGGGGAAAAGTGATGCTGGTCCTCACTGCCTCCTGGAACCCATTCAAAATGCCCCAGACAATTTGGCCCTCTCTGCTTTCCTGCGGACTCCATCCTCAAAAGCACCTGTTTTCACTCTCGGCAGCCTCCGGAGCAAAAAAGACAAACGTCCAGCTTTTGCTGCCACAGCAAAGGTGCCAGCGGGGAAAAGTGATGCTGGTCCTCACTGCCTCCTGGAACCCCTTCAAATGCCCCAGACAATTTGGCCCTCTCTGCTTTCCTGCGGACTCCATCCTCAAAAGCACCTGTTTTCACTCTGGGCAGCCTCCGGAGCAAAAAAGACAAACGTCCAGCTTTTGCTGCCACAGCAAAGGTGCCAGCGGGGAAAAGTGATGCTGGTCCTCTCTGCCTCCTGGAACCCCTTCAAATGCCCCAGACAATTTGGCCCTCTCTGCTTTCCTGCGGACTCCATCCTCAAAAGCACCTGTTTTCACTCTCGGCAGCCTCCGGAGCAAAAAAGACAAACGTCCAGCTTTTGCTGCCACAGCAAAGGTGCCAGCGGGGAAAAGTGATGCTGGTCCTCACTGCCTCCTGCAACCCCTTCAAATGCCCCAGACAATTTGGCCCTCTCTGCTTTCCTGCGGACTCCATCCTCAAAAGCACCTGTTTTCACTCTCGGCAGCCTCCGGAGCAAAAAAGACAAACGTCCAGCTTTTGCTGCCACAGCAAAGGTGCCAGCGGGAAAAAGTGATGCTGGTCCTCACTGCCTCCTGGAACCCCTTCAAATGCCCCAGACAATTTGGCCCTCTCTGCTTTCCTGTGGACTCCATCCTCAAAAGCACCTGTTTTCACTCTCGGCAGCCTCCGGAGCAAAAAAGACAAACGTCCAGCTTTTGCTGCCACAGCAAAGGTGCCAGCGGGGAAAAGTGATGCTGGTCCTCACTGCCTCCTGGAACCCCTTCAAATGCCCCAGACAATTTGGCCCTCTCTGCTTTCCTGCGGACTCCATCCTCAAAAGCACCTGTTTTCGCTTTCGGCTGCCTCAGGAGCAAAAAAGACAAACGTCCAGCTTTTGCTGCCACAGCAAAGGTGCCAGCGGGGAAAAGTGATGCTGGTCCTCACTGCCTCCTGGAACCCCTTCAAATGCCCCAGACAATTTGGCCCTCTCTGCTTTCCTGCGGACTCCATCCTCATAAGCACCTGTTTTCACTCTCGGCAGCCTCCGGAGCAAAAAAGACAAACGTCCAGCTTTTGCTGCCACAGCAAAGATGCCAGCAGGGAAAAGTGATGCTGGTCCTCACTGCCTCCTGGAACCCCTTGAAATGCCCCAGACAATTTGGCCCTCTCTGCTTTCCTGCGGACTCCATCCTCAAAAGCACCTGTTTTCGCTTTCGGCGGTGTTTAGAGCAAAAAAGACAAACGTCCAGCTGTTGCTGCCACAGCAAAGGTGCCAGCGGGGAAAAGTGATGCTGGTCCTCACTGCCTCCTGGAACCCCTTCAAATGCCCCAGACAATTTGGCCCTCTCTGCTTTCCTGCGGACTCCATCCTCAAAAGCACCTGTTTTCACTCTCGGCAGCCTCCGGAGCAAAAAAGACAAACGTCCAGCTTTTGCTGCCACAGCAAAGGTGCCAGCGGGAAAAAGTGATGCTGGTCCTCACTGCCTCCTGGAAGCCCTTCAAATGCCCCAGACAATTTGGCCCTCTCTGCTTTCCTGTGGACTCCATCCTCAAAAGCACCTGTTTTCACTCTCGGCTGCCTCAGGAGCAAAAAAGACAAACGTCCAGCTTTTGCTGCCACAGCAAAGGTCTCAGCGGGGAAAAGTGATGCTGGTCCTCACTGCCTCCTGGAACCCCTTCAAATGCCCCAGACAATTTGGCCCTCTCTGCTTTCCTGCGGACTCCATCCTCAAAAGCACCTGTTTTCGCTTTCGGCGGTGTTTAGATCAAAAAAGACAAACGTCCAGCTTTTGCCTCCACAGCAAAGGTGCCAGCGGGGAAAAGTGATGCTGGTCCTCACTGCCTCCTGGAACCCCTTCAAATGCCCCAGACAATTTGGCCCTCTCTGCTTTCCTGCGGACTCCATCCTCATAAGCACCTGTTTTCACTCTCGGCAGCCTCCGGAGCAAAAAAGACAAATGTCCAGCTTTTGCTGCCACAGCAAAGATGCCAGCAGGGAAAAGTGATGCTGGTCCTCACTGCCTCTGAACCCCTTCAAATGCCCCAGACAATTTAGCCCTCTCTGCTTTCCTGCGGACTCCATCCTCAAAAGCACCTGTTTTCGCTTTCGGCGGTGTTTAGAGCAAAAAAGACAAACGTCCAGCTGTTGCTGCCACAGCAAAGGTGCCAGCGGGGAAAAGTGATGCTGGTCCTCACTGCCTCCTGGAACCCCTTCAAATGCCCCAGACAATTTGGCCCTCTCTGCTTTCCTGCGGACTCCATCCTCAAAAGCACCTGTTTTCGCTTTCGGCGTTGTTTGGATCAAAAAAGACAAACGTCCAGCTTTTGCTGCCACAGCAAAGGTGCCAGCGGGGAAAAGTGATGCTGGTCCTCACTGCCTCCTGGAACCCCTTCAAATGCCCCAGACAATTTGGCCCTCTCTGCTTTCCTGCGGACTCCATCCTCAAAAGCACCTGTTTTCACTCTCGGCAGCCTCCGGAGCAAAAAAGACAAACGTCCAGCTTTTGCTGCCACAGCAAAGGTGCCAGCGGGGAAAAGTGATGCTGGTCCTCACTGCCTCCTGGAACCCCTTCAAATGCCCCAGACAATTTGGCCCTCTCTGCTTTCCTGCGGACTCCATCCTCAAAAGCACCTTTTTTCACTCTCGGCAGCCTCAGGAGCAAAAAAGACAAACGTCCAGCTTTTGCTGCCACAGCAAAGGTGCCAGCGGGGAAAAGTGATGCTGGTCCTCACTGCCTCCTGGAACCCCTTCAAATGCCCCAGACAATTTGGCCCTCTCTGCTTTCCTGCGGACTCCATCCTCAAAAGCACCTGTTTTCGCTTTCGGCGGTGTTTGGAGCAAAAAAGACAAACGTCCAGCTTTTGCTGCCACAGCAAAGGTGCCAGCGGGGAAAAGTGATGCTGGTCCTCACTGCCTCCTGGAACCCCTTCAAATGCCCCAGACAATTTGGCCCTTTCTGCTTTCCTGTGGACTCCATCCTCAAAAGCACCTGTTTTCACTCTCGGCAGCCTCCGGAGCAAAAAAGACAAACGTCCAGCTTTTGCTGCCACAGCAAAGGTGCCAGCGGGGAAAAGTGATGCTGGTCCTCACTGCCTCCTGGAACCCCTTCAAATGCCCCAGACAATTTGGCCCTCTCTGCTTTCCTGCGGACTCCATCCTCAAAAGCACCTGTTTTCACTCTCGGCTGCCTCAGGAGCAAAAAAGACAAACGTCCAGCTTTTGCTGCCACAGCAAAGGTGGCAGCGGGGAAAAGTGATGCTGGTCCTCACTGCCTCCTGGAACCCCTTCAAATGCCCCAGACAATTTGGCCCTCTCTGCTTTCCTGCGGACTCCATCCTCAAAAGCACCTGTTTTCGCTTTCGGCGGTGTTTAGAGCAAAAAAGACAAACGTCCAGCTTTTGCCTCCACAGCAAAGGTGCCAGCAGGGAAAAGTGATGCTGGTCCTCACTGCCTCCTGGAACCCCTTCAAATGCCCCAGACAATTTGGCCCTCTCTGCTTTCCTGCGGACTCCATCCTCAAAAGCACCTGTTTTCACTCTCGGCAGCCTCCGGAGCAAAAAAGAAAAACGTCCAGCTTTTGCTGCCACAGCAAAGGTGGCAGCGGGGAAAAGTGATGCTGGTCCTCACTGCCTCCTGGAACCCCTTCAAATGCCCCAGACAATTTGGCCCTCTCTGCTTTCCTGCGGACTCCATCCTCAAAAGCACCTGTTTTCGCTTTCGGCGGTGTTTGGAGCAAAAAAGACAAAGGTCCAGCTTTTGCTGCCACAGCAAAGGTGCCAGCGGGGAAAAGTGATGCTGGTCCTCACTGCCTCCTGGAACCCCTTCAAATGCCCCAGACAATTTGGCCCTCTCTGCTTTCCTGCGGACTCCATCCTCAAAAGCACCTGTTTTCACTCTCGGCAGCCTCCAGAGCAAAAAAGAGAAATGTCCAGTTTTTACTGCCACAGCAAAGGTGCCAGCGGTGAAAAGTGATGCTGGTCCTCACTGCCTCCTGGAACCCCTTCAAATGCCCCAGACAATTTGGCCCTCTCTGCTTTCCTGCGGACTCCATCCTCAAAAGCACCTGTTTTCTCTTTCGGCATTGTTTGGATCAAAAAAGACAAACATCCAGCTTTTGCTGCCACAGCAAAGGTGCCAGCGGGGAAAAGTGATGCTGGTCCTCACTGCCTCCTGGAACCCCTTCAAATGCCCCAGACAATTTGGCCCTTTCTGCTTTCCTGTGGACTCCATCCTCAAAAGCACCTATTTTCACTCTCGGCAGCCTCCGGAGCAAAAAAGACAAACGTCCAGCTTTTGCTGCCACAGCAAAGGTGCCAGCGGGGAAAAGTGATGCTGGTCCTCACTGCCTCCTGGAAGCCCTTCAAATGCCCCAGACAATTTGGCCCTCTCTGCTTTCCTGCGGACTCCATCCTGAAAATCACCTGTTTTCACTCTCGGCTGCCTTAGGAGCAAAAAAGACAAACGTCCAGCTTTTGCTGCCACAGCAAAGGTGGCAGCAGGGAAAAGTGATGCTGGTCCTCACTGCCTCCTGGAACCCCTTCAAATGCCCCAGACAATTTGGCCCTCTCTGCTTTCCTGCGGACTCCATCCTCAAAAGCACCTGTTTTCACTCTCGGCAGCCTCAGGAGCAAAAAAGACAAACGTCCAGCTTTTGCCTCCACAGCAAAGGTGGCAGCAGGGAAAAGTGATGCTGGTCCTCACTGCCTCCTGGAACCCCTTCAAATGCCCCAGACAATTTGGCCCTCTCTGCTTTCCTGCGGACTCCATCCTCAAAAGCACCTGTTTTCACTCTCGGCAGCCTCCGGAGCAAAAAAGATAAACGTCCAGCTTTTGCTGCCACAGCAAAGGTGCCAGCGGGGAAAAGTGATGCTGGTCCTCACTGCCTCCTGGAACCCCTTCAAATGCCCCAGACAATTTGGCCCTCTCTGCTTTCCTGCGGACTCCATCCTCAAAAGCACCTGTTTTCACTCTCGGCAGCCTCCGGAGCAAAACAGACAAACGTCCAGCTTTTGCTGCCACAGCAAAGGTGCCAGCGGGGAAAAGTGATGCTGGTCCTCACTGCCTCCTGGAACCCCTTCAAATGCCCCAGACAATTTGGCCCTTTCTGCTTTCCTGTGGACTCCATCCTCAAAATCACCTGTTTTCACTCTCGCAGTCTCCAGAGCAAAAAAGACAAACGTCCAGCTTTTGCCTCCACAGCAAAGGTGCCAGCGGGGAAAAGTGATGCTGGTCCTCACTGCCTCCTGGAACCCCTTCAAATGCCCCAGACAATTTGGCCCTCTCTGCTTTCCTGCGGACTCCATCCTCAAAAGCACCTGTTTTCACTCTCGGCAGCCTCCGGAGCAAAAAAGACAAACGTCCAGCTTTTGCTGCCACAGCAAAGGTGCCAGCGGGGAAAAGTGATGCTGGTCCTCACTGCCTCCTGGAACCCCTTCAAATGCCCCAGACAATTTGGCCCTCTCTGCTTTCCTGCGGACTCCATCCTCAAAAGCACCTGTTTTAACTCTCGGCTGCCTCAGGAGCAAAAAAGACAAACGTCCAGCTTTTGCTGCCACAGCAAAGGTGCCAGCGGGGAAAAGTGATGCTGGTCCTCACTGCCTCCTGGAAGCCCTTCAAATGCCCCAGACAATTTGGCCCTCTCTGCTTTCCTGCGGACTCCATCCTCAAAAGCACCTGTTTTCGCTTTCGGCGGTGTTTAGAGCAAAAGAGACAAACGTCCAGCTTTTGCCTCCACAGCAAAGGTGGCAGCGGGGAAAAGTGATGCTGGTCCTCACTGCCTCCTGGAACCCCTTCAAATGCCCCAGACAATTTGGCCCTCTCTGCTTTCCTGCGGACTCCATCCTCAAAAGCACCTGTTTTCACTCTCGGCAGCCTCCAGAGCAAAAAAGACAAACGTCCAGCTTTTGCTGCCACAGCAAAGGTGCCAGCGGGGAAAAGTGATGCTGGTCCTCACTGCCTCCTGGAACCCCTTCAAATGCCCCAGACAATTTGGCCCTCTCTGCTTTCCTGCGGACTCCATCCTCAAAAGCACCTGTTTTCACTCTCGGCAGCCTCCGGAGCAAAAAAGACAAACGTCCAGCTTTTGCTGCCACAGCAAAGGTGCCAGCGGGGAAAAGTGATGCTGGTCCTCACTGCCTCCTGGAACCCCTTCAAATGCCCCAGACAATTTGGCCCTCTCTGCTTTCCTTCGGACTCCATCCTCAAAAGCACCTGTTTTCGCTTTCGGCGTTGTTTGGATCAAAAAAGACAAACGTCCAGCTTTTGCTGCCACAGCAAAGGTGCCAGCGGGGAAAAGTGATGCTGGTCCTCACTGCCTCCTGGAACCCCTTCAAATGCCCCAGACAATTTGGCCCTTTCTGCTTTCCAGTGGACTCCATCCTCGAAAGCACCTGTTTTCACTCTCGGCAGCCTCCAGTGCAAAAAAGACAAACGTCCAGATTTTGCTGCCACAGCAAAGGTGCCAGCGGGGAAAAGTGATGCTGGTCCTCACTGCCTCCTGGAACCCCTTCAAATGCCCCAGACAATTTGGCCCTCTCTGCTTTCCTGCGGACTCCATCCTCAAAAGCACCTGCTTTCACTCTCGGCAGCCTCCGGAGCAAAAAAGACAAACGTCCAGCTTTTGCTGCCACAGCAAAGGTGCCAGCGGGGAAAAGTGATGCTGGTCCTCACTGCCTCCTGGAACCCCTTCAAATGCCCCAGACAATTTGGCCCTCTCTGCTTTCCTGCGGACTCCATCCTCAAAAGCACCTGTTTTCACTCTCGCAGTCTCCAGAGCAAAAAAGACAAACGTCCAGCTTTTGCCTCCACAGCAAAGGTGCCAGCGGGGAAAAGTGATGCTGGTCCTCACTGCCTCCTGGAACCCCTTCAAATGCCCCAGACAATTTGGCCCTCTCTGCTTTCCTGCGGACTCCATCCTCAAAAGCACCTGTTTTCACTCTCGGCAGCCTCAGGAGCAAAAAAGACAAACGTCCAGCTTTTGCTGCCACAGCAAAGGTGCCAGCGGGGAAAAGTGATGCTGGTCCTCACTGCCTCCTGGAACCCATTCAAATGCCCCAGACAATTTGGCCCTCTCTGCTTTCCTGCGGACTCCATCCTCAAAAGCACCTGTTTTCACTCTCGGCAACCTCCGGAGCAAAAAAGACAAACGTCCAGCTTTTGCTGCCACAGCAAAGGTGCCAGCGGGGAAAAGTGATGCTGGTCCTCACTGCCTCCTGGAACCCCTTCAAATGCCCCAGACAATTTGGCCCTCTCTGCTTTCCTGCGGACTCTATCCTCAAAAGCACCTGTTTTCACTCTCGGCAGCCTCCGGAGCAAAAAAGACAAATGTCCAGCTTTTGCTGCCACAGCAAAGGTGCCAGCGGGGAAAAGTGATGCTGGTCCTCACTGCCTCCTGGAACCCCTTCAAATGCCCCAGACAATTTGGCCCTCTCTGCTTTCCTGCGGACTCCATCCTCAAAAGCACCTGTTTTCGCTTTCGGCGTTGTTTGGATCAAAAAAGACAAACGTCCAGCTTTTGCCTCCACAGCAAAGGTGCCAGCAGGGAAAAGTGATGCTGGTCCTCACTGCCTCCTGGAACCCCTTTAAATGCCCCAGACAATTTGGCCCTCTCTGCTTTCCTGCGGACTCCATCCTCAAAAGCACCTGTTTTCGCTTTCGGCGTTGTTTGGATCAAAAAAGACAAACGTCCAGCTTTTGCTGCCACAGCAAAGGTGCCAGCGGGGAAAAGTGATGCTGGTCCTCACTGCCTCCTGGAACCCCTTCAAATGCCCCAGACAATTTGGCCCTCTCTGCTTTCCTGCGGACTCTATCCTCAAAAGCACCTGTTTTCACTCTCGGCAGCCTCCAGAGCAAAAAAGACAAATGTCCAGCCTTTGCTGCCACAGCAAAGGTGCCAGCGGGGAAAAGTGATGCTGGTCCTCACTGCCTCCTGGAACCCCTTCAAATGCCCCACACAATTTGGCCCTTTCTGATTTCCTGTGGACTCCATCCTCAAAAGCACCTGTTTTCACTCTCGGCAGCCTCCGGAGCAAAAAAGACAAACGTCCAGCTTTTGCTGCCACAGCAAAGGTGCCAGCGGGCAAAAGTGATGCTGGTCCTCACTGCCTCCTGGAACCCCTTCAAATGCCCCAGACAATTTGGCCCTCTCTGTTTTCCTGCGGACTCCATCCTCAAAAGCACCTGTTTTCACTCTCGGCTGCCTCAGGAGCAAAAAAGACAAACGTCCAGCTTTTGCTGCCACAGCAAAGGTGCCAGCGGGGAAAAGTGATGCTGGTCCTCACTGCCTCCTGGAACCCCTTCAAATGCCCCAGACAATTTGGCCCTCTCTGCTTTCCTGCGGACTCCATCCTCAAAAGCACCTGTTTTCGCTTTTGGCGGTGTTTGGAGCAAAAAAGACAAACGTCCAGCTTTTGCCTCCACAGCAAAGGTGCCAGTAGGGAAAAGTGATGCTGGTCCTCACTGCCTCCTGGAACCCCTTCAAATGCCCCAGACAATTTGGCCCTCTCTGCTTTCCTGCGGACTCCATCCTCAAAAGCACCTGTTTTCACTCTCGGCAGCCTCCGGAGCAAAAAAGACAAATGTCCAGCTTTTGCTGCCACAGCAAAGGTGGCAGCGGGGAAAAGTGATGCTGGTCCTCACTGCCTCCTGGAACCCCTTCAAATGCCCCAGACAATTTGGCCCTCTCTGCTTTCCTGCGGACTCCATCCTCAAAAGCACCTGTTTTCGCTTTCGGCGTTGTTTGGATCAAAAAAGACAAACGTCCAGCTTTTGCTGCCACAGCAAAGGTGCCAGCGGGGAAAAGTGATGCTGGTCCTCACTGCCTCCTGGAAGCCCTTCAAATGCCCCAGACAATTTGGCCCTCTCTGCTTTCCTGCGGACTCCATCCTCAAAAGCACCTGTTTTCGCTTTCGGCGGTGTTTAGAGCAAAAGAGACAAACATCCAGCTTTTGCCTCCACAGCAAAGGTGGCAGCGGGGAAAAGTGATGCTGGTCCTCACTGCCTCCTGGAACCCCTTCAAATGCCCCAGACAATTTGGCCCTCTCTGCTTTCCTGCGGACTCCATCCTCAAAAGCACCTGTTTTCACTCTCGGCAGCCTCCAGAGCAAAAAAGACAAACGTCCAGCTTTTGCTGCCACAGCAAAGGTGCCAGCGGGGAAAAGTGATGCTGGTCCTCACTGCCTCCTGGAACCCCTTCAAATGCCCCAGACAATTTGGCCCTCTCTGCTTTCCTGCGGACTCTATCCTCAAAAGCACCTGTTTTCACTCTCGGCAGCCTCCGGAGCAAAAAAGACAAACGTCCAGCTTTTGCTGCCACAGCAAAGGTGCCAGCGGGGAAAAGTGATGCTGGTCCTCACTGCCTCCTGGAACCCCTTCAAATGCCCCAGACAATTTGGCCCTCTCTGCTTTCCTTCGGACTCCATCCTCAAAAGCACCTGTTTTCGCTTTCGGCGTTGTTTGGATCAAAAAAGACAAACGTCCAGCTTTTGCTGCCACAGCAAAGGTGCCAGCGGGGAAAAGTGATGCTGGTCCTCACTGCCTCCTGGAACCCCTTCAAATGCCCCAGACAATTTGGCCCTTTCTGCTTTCCAGTGGACTCCATCCTCGAAAGCACCTGTTTTCACTCTCGGCAGCCTCCAGTGCAAAAAAGACAAACGTCCAGCTTTTGCCTCCACAGCAAAGGTGCCAGCGGGGAAAAGTGATGCTGGTCCTCACTGCCTCCTGGAACCCCTTCAAATGCCCCAGACAATTTGGCCCTCTCTGCTTTCCTGCGGACTCCATCCTCAAAAGCACCTGCTTTCACTCTCGGCAGCCTCCGGAGCAAAAAAGACAAACGTCCAGCTTTTGCTGCCACAGCAAAGGTGCCAGCGGGGAAAAGTGATGCTGGTCCTCACTGCCTCCTGGAACCCCTTCAAATGCCCCAGACAATTTGGCCCTCTCTGCTTTCCTGCGGACTCCATCCTCAAAAGCACCTGTTTTCACTCTCGCAGTCTCCAGAGCAAAAAAGACAAACGTCCAGCTTTTGCCTCCACAGCAAAGGTGCCAGCGGGGAAAAGTGATGCTGGTCCTCACTGCCTCCTGGAACCCCTTCAAATGCCCCAGACAATTTGGCCCTCTCTGCTTTCCTGCGGACTCCATCCTCAAAAGCACCTGTTTTCACTCTCGGCAGCCTCAGGAGCAAAAAAGACAAACGTCCAGCTTTTGCTGCCACAGCAAAGGTGCCAGCGGGGAAAAGTGATGCTGGTCCTCACTGCCTCCTGGAACCCATTCAAATGCCCCAGACAATTTGGCCCTCTCTGCTTTCCTGCGGACTCCATCCTCAAAAGCACCTGTTTTCACTCTCGGCAACCTCCGGAGCAAAAAAGACAAACGTCCAGCTTTTGCTGCCACAGCAAAGGTGCCAGCGGGGAAAAGTGATGCTGGTCCTCACTGCCTCCTGGAACCCCTTCAAATGCCCCAGACAATTTGGCCCTCTCTGCTTTCCTGCGGACTCTATCCTCAAAAGCACCTGTTTTCACTCTCGGCAGCCTCCGGAGCAAAAAAGACAAATGTCCAGCTTTTGCTGCCACAGCAAAGGTGGCAGCGGGGAAAAGTGATGCTGGTCCTCACTGCCTCCTGGAACCCCTTCAAATGCCCCAGACAATTTGGCCCTCTCTGCTTTCCTGCGGACTCCATCCTCAAAAGCACCTGTTTTCGCTTTCGGCGGTGTTTGGATCAAAAAAGACAAACGTCCAGCTTTTGCTGCCACAGCAAAGGTGCCAGCGGGGAAAAGTGATGCTGGTCCTCACTGCCTCCTGGAAGCCCTTCAAATGCCCCAGACAATTTGGCCCTCTCTGCTTTCCTGCGGACTCCATCCTCAAAAGCACCTGTTTTCGCTTTCGGCGGTGTTTAGAGCAAAAGAGACAAACGTCCAGCTTTTGCCTCCACAGCAAAGGTGGCAGCGGGGAAAAGTGATGCTGGTCCTCACTGCCTCCTGGAACCCCTTCAAATGCCCCAGACAATTTGGCCCTCTCTGCTTTCCTGCGGACTCCATCCTCAAAAGCACCTGTTTTCACTCTCGGCAGCCTCCAGAGCAAAAAAGACAAACGTCCAGCTTTTGCTGCCACAGCAAAGGTGCCAGCGGGGAAAAGTGATGCTGGTCCTCACTGCCTCCTGGAACCCCTTCAAATGCCCCAGACAATTTGGCCCTCTCTGCTTTCCTGCGGACTCCATCCTCAAAAGCACCTGTTTTCACTCTCGGCAGCCTCCGGAGCAAAAAAGACAAACGTCCAGCTTTTGCTGCCACAGCAAAGGTGCCAGCGGGGAAAAGTGATGCTGGTCCTCACTGCCTCCTGGAACCCCTTCAAATGCCCCAGACAATTTGGCCCTCTCTGCTTTCCTTCGGACTCCATCCTCAAAAGCACCTGTTTTCGCTTTCGGCGTTGTTTGGATCAAAAAAGACAAACGTCCAGCTTTTGCTGCCACAGCAAAGGTGCCAGCGGGGAAAAGTGATGCTGGTCCTCACTGCCTCCTGGAACCCCTTCAAATGCCCCAGACAATTTGGCCCTTTCTGCTTTCCAGTGGACTCCATCCTCGAAAGCACCTGTTTTCACTCTCGGCAGCCTCCAGTGCAAAAAAGACAAACGTCCAGCTTTTGCCTCCACAGCAAAGGTGCCAGCGGGGAAAAGTGATGCTGGTCCTCACTGCCTCCTGGAACCCCTTCAAATGCCCCAGACAATTTGGCCCTCTCTGCTTTCCTGCGGACTCCATCCTCAAAAGCACCTGCTTTCACTCTCGGCAGCCTCCGGAGCAAAAAAGACAAACGTCCAGCTTTTGCTGCCACAGCAAAGGTGCCAGCGGGGAAAAGTGATGCTGGTCCTCACTGCCTCCTGGAACCCCTTCAAATGCCCCAGACAATTTGGCCCTCTCTGCTTTCCTGCGGACTCCATCCTCAAAAGCACCTGTTTTCACTCTCGCAGTCTCCAGAGCAAAAAAGACAAACGTCCAGCTTTTGCCTCCACAGCAAAGGTGCCAGCGGGGAAAAGTGATGCTGGTCCTCACTGCCTCCTGGAACCCCTTCAAATGCCCCAGACAATTTGGCCCTCTCTGCTTTCCTGCGGACTCCATCCTCAAAAGCACCTGTTTTCACTCTCGGCAGCCTCAGGAGCAAAAAAGACAAACGTCCAGCTTTTGCTGCCACAGCAAAGGTGCCAGCGGGGAAAAGTGATGCTGGTCCTCACTGCCTCCTGGAACCCATTCAAATGCCCCAGACAATTTGGCCCTCTCTGCTTTCCTGCGGACTCCATCCTCAAAAGCACCTGTTTTCACTCTCGGCAACCTCCGGAGCAAAAAAGACAAACGTCCAGCTTTTGCTGCCACAGCAAAGGTGCCAGCGGGGAAAAGTGATGCTGGTCCTCACTGCCTCCTGGAACCCCTTCAAATGCCCCAGACAATTTGGCCCTCTCTGCTTTCCTGCGGACTCTATCCTCAAAAGCACCTGTTTTCACTCTCGGCAGCCTCCGGAGCAAAAAAGACAAATGTCCAGCTTTTGCTGCCACAGCAAAGGTGGCAGCGGGGAAAAGTGATGCTGGTCCTCACTGCCTCCTGGAACCCCTTCAAATGCCCCAGACAATTTGGCCCTCTCTGCTTTCCTGCGGACTCCATCCTCAAAAGCACCTGTTTTCGATTTCGGCGGTGTTTGGATCAAAAAAGACAAACGTCCAGCTTTTGCCTCCACAGCAAAGGTGCCAGCGGGGAAAAGTGATGCTGGTCCTCACTGCCTCCTGGAACCCCTTCAAATGCCCCAGACAATTTGGCCCTCTCTGCTTTCCTGCGGACTCCATCCTCAAAAGCACCTGTTTTCGCTTTCGGCGGTGTTTGGAGCAAAAAAGACAAACGTCCAGCTTTTGCTGCCACAGCAAAGGTGCCAGCGGGGAAAAGTGATGCTGGTCCTCACTGCCTCCTGGAACCCCTTCAAATGCCCCAGACAATTTGGCCCTCTCTGCTTTCCTGCGGACTCCATCCTCAAAAGCACCTTTTTTAACTCTCGGCAGCCTCCAGAGCAAAAAAGACAAACGTCCAGCTTTTGCCTCCACAGCAAAGGTGCCAGCGGGGAAAAGTGATGCTGGTCCTCACTGCCTCCTGGAACCCATTCAAATGCCCCAGACAATTTGGCCCTCTCTGCTTTCCTGCGGACTCCATCCTCAAAAGCACCTGTTTTCACTCTCGGCAGCCTCCGGAGCAAAAAAGACAAACGTCCAGCTTTTGCTGCCACAGCAAAGGTGCCAGCGGGGAAAAGTGATGCTGGTCCTCACTGCCTCCTGGAACCCCTTCAAATGCCCCAGACAATTTGGCCCTCTCTGCTTTCCTGCGGACTCCATCCTCAAAAGCACCTGTTTTCACTCTCGGCAGCCTCAGGAGCAAAAAAGACAAACGTCCAGCTTTTGCTGCCACAGCAAAGGTGCCAGCGGGGAAAAGTGATGCTGGTCCTCACTGCCTCCTGGAACCCATTCAAATGCCCCAGACAATTTGGCCCTCTCTGCTTTCCTGCGGACTCCATCCTCAAAAGCACCTGTTTTCACTCTCGGCAACCTCCGGAGCAAAAAAGACAAACGTCCAGCTTTTGCTGCCACAGCAAAGGTGCCAGCGGGGAAAAGTGATGCTGGTCCTCACTGCCTCCTGGAACCCCTTCAAATGCCCCAGACAATTTGGCCCTCTCTGCTTTCCTGCGGACTCTATCCTCAAAAGCACCTGTTTTCACTCTCGGCAGCCTCCAGAGCAAAAAAGACAAATGTCCAGCTTTTGCTGCCACAGCAAAGGTGCCAGCGGGGAAAAGTGATGCTGGTCCTCACTGCCTCCTGGAACCCCTTCAAATGCCCCACACAATTTGGCCCTTTCTGATTTCCTGTGGACTCCATCCTCAAAAGCACCTGTTTTCACTCTCGGCAGCCTCCGGAGCAAAAAAGACAAACGTCCAGCTTTTGCTGCCACAGCAAAGGTGCCAGCGGGCAAAAGTGATGCTGGTCCTCACTGCCTCCTGGAACCCCTTCAAATGCCCCAGACAATTTGGCCCTCTCTGTTTTCCTGCGGACTCCATCCTCAAAAGCACCTGTTTTCACTCTCGGCTGCCTCAGGAGCAAAAAAGACAAACGTCCAGCTTTTGCTGCCACAGCAAAGGTGCCAGCGGGGAAAAGTGATGCTGGTCCTCACTGCCTCCTGGAACCCCTTCAAATGCCCCAGACAATTTGGCCCTCTCTGCTTTCCTGCGGACTCCATCCTCAAAAGCACCTGTTTTCGCTTTTGGCGGTGTTTGGAGCAAAAAAGACAAACGTCCAGCTTTTGCCTCCACAGCAAAGGTGCCAGTAGGGAAAAGTGATGCTGGTCCTCACTGCCTCCTGGAACCCCTTCAAATGCCCCAGACAATTTGGCCCTCTCTGCTTTCCTGCGGACTCCATCCTCAAAAGCACCTGTTTTCACTCTCGGCAGCCTCCGGAGCAAAAAAGACAAATGTCCAGCTTTTGCTGCCACAGCAAAGGTGGCAGCGGGGAAAAGTGATGCTGGTCCTCACTGCCTCCTGGAACCCCTTCAAATGCCCCAGACAATTTGGCCCTCTCTGCTTTCCTGCGGACTCCATCCTCAAAAGCACCTGTTTTCGCTTTCGGCGTTGTTTGGATCAAAAAAGACAAACGTCCAGCTTTTGCTGCCACAGCAAAGGTGCCAGCGGGGAAAAGTGATGCTGGTCCTCACTGCCTCCTGGAAGCCCTTCAAATGCCCCAGACAATTTGGCCCTCTCTGCTTTCCTGCGGACTCCATCCTCAAAAGCACCTGTTTTCGCTTTCGGCGGTGTTTAGAGCAAAAGAGACAAACGTCCAGCTTTTGCCTCCACAGCAAAGGTGGCAGCGGGGAAAAGTGATGCTGGTCCTCACTGCCTCCTGGAACCCCTTCAAATGCCCCAGACAATTTGGCCCTCTCTGCTTTCCTGCGGACTCCATCCTCAAAAGCACCTGTTTTCACTCTCGGCAGCCTCCAGAGCAAAAAAGACAAACGTCCAGCTTTTGCTGCCACAGCAAAGGTGCCAGCGGGGAAAAGTGATGCTGGTCCTCACTGCCTCCTGGAACCCCTTCAAATGCCCCAGACAATTTGGCCCTCTCTGCTTTCCTGCGGACTCCATCCTCAAAAGCACCTGTTTTCACTCTCGGCAGCCTCCGGAGCAAAAAAGACAAACGTCCAGCTTTTGCTGCCACAGCAAAGGTGCCAGCGGGGAAAAGTGATGCTGGTCCTCACTGCCTCCTGGAACCCCTTCAAATGCCCCAGACAATTTGGCCCTCTCTGCTTTCCTTCGGACTCCATCCTCAAAAGCACCTGTTTTCGCTTTCGGCGTTGTTTGGATCAAAAAAGACAAACGTCCAGCTTTTGCTGCCACAGCAAAGGTGCCAGCGGGGAAAAGTGATGCTGGTCCTCACTGCCTCCTGGAACCCCTTCAAATGCCCCAGACAATTTGGCCCTTTCTGCTTTCCAGTGGACTCCATCCTCGAAAGCACCTGTTTTCACTCTCGGCTGCCTCAGGAGCAAAAAAGACAAACGTCCAGCTTTTGCTGCCACAGCAAAGGTGCCAGCGGGGAAAAGTGATGCTGGTCCTCACTGCCTCCTGGAACCCCTTCAAATGCCCCAGACAATTTGGCCCTCTCTGCTTTCCTGCGGACTCCATCCTCAAAAGCACCTGTTTTCGCTTTTGGCGGTGTTTGGAGCAAAAAAGACAAACGTCCAGCTTTTGCCTCCACAGCAAAGGTGCCAGTAGGGAAAAGTGATGCTGGTCCTCACTGCCTCCTGGAACCCCTTCAAATGCCCCAGACAATTTGGCCCTCTCTGCTTTCCTGCGGACTCCATCCTCAAAAGCACCTGTTTTCACTCTCGGCAGCCTCCGGAGCAAAAAAGACAAATGTCCAGCTTTTGCTGCCACAGCAAAGGTGGCAGCGGGGAAAAGTGATGCTGGTCCTCACTGCCTCCTGGAACCCCTTCAAATGCCCCAGACAATTTGGCCCTCTCTGCTTTCCTGCGGACTCCATCCTCAAAAGCACCTGTTTTCGCTTTCGGCGTTGTTTGGATCAAAAAAGACAAACGTCCAGCTTTTGCTGCCACAGCAAAGGTGCCAGCGGGGAAAAGTGATGCTGGTCCTCACTGCCTCCTGGAAGCCCTTCAAATGCCCCAGACAATTTGGCCCTCTCTGCTTTCCTGCGGACTCCATCCTCAAAAGCACCTGTTTTCGCTTTCGGCGGTGTTTAGAGCAAAAGAGACAAACGTCCAGCTTTTGCCTCCACAGCAAAGGTGGCAGCGGGGAAAAGTGATGCTGGTCCTCACTGCCTCCTGGAACCCCTTCAAATGCCCCAGACAATTTGGCCCTCTCTGCTTTCCTGCGGACTCCATCCTCAAAAGCACCTGTTTTCACTCTCGGCAGCCTCCAGAGCAAAAAAGACAAACGTCCAGCTTTTGCTGCCACAGCAAAGGTGCCAGCGGGGAAAAGTGATGCTGGTCCTCACTGCCTCCTGGAACCCCTTCAAATGCCCCAGACAATTTGGCCCTCTCTGCTTTCCTGCGGACTCCATCCTCAAAAGCACCTGTTTTCACTCTCGGCAGCCTCCGGAGCAAAAAAGACAAACGTCCAGCTTTTGCTGCCACAGCAAAGGTGCCAGCGGGGAAAAGTGATGCTGGTCCTCACTGCCTCCTGGAACCCCTTCAAATGCCCCAGACAATTTGGCCCTCTCTGCTTTCCTTCGGACTCCATCCTCAAAAGCACCTGTTTTCGCTTTCGGCGTTGTTTGGATCAAAAAAGACAAACGTCCAGCTTTTGCTGCCACAGCAAAGGTGCCAGCGGGGAAAAGTGATGCTGGTCCTCACTGCCTCCTGGAACCCCTTCAAATGCCCCAGACAATTTGGCCCTTTCTGCTTTCCAGTGGACTCCATCCTCGAAAGCACCTGTTTTCACTCTCGGCAGCCTCCAGTGCAAAAAAGACAAACGTCCAGCTTTTGCCTCCACAGCAAAGGTGCCAGCGGGGAAAAGTGATGCTGGTCCTCACTGCCTCCTGGAACCCCTTCAAATGCCCCAGACAATTTGGCCCTCTCTGCTTTCCTGCGGACTCCATCCTCAAAAGCACCTGCTTTCACTCTCGGCAGCCTCCGGAGCAAAAAAGACAAACGTCCAGCTTTTGCTGCCACAGCAAAGGTGCCAGCGGGGAAAAGTGATGCTGGTCCTCACTGCCTCCTGGAACCCCTTCAAATGCCCCAGACAATTTGGCCCTCTCTGCTTTCCTGTGGACTCCATCCTCAAAAGCACCTGTTTTCACTCTCGCAGTCTCCAGAGCAAAAAAGACAAACGTCCAGCTTTTGCCTCCACAGCAAAGGTGCCAGCGGGGAAAAGTGATGCTGGTTCTCACTGCCTCCTGGAACCCCTTCAAATGCCCCAGACAATTTGGCCCTCTCTGCTTTCCTGCGGACTCCATCCTCAAAAGCACCTGTTTTCACTCTCGGCAGCCTCAGGAGCAAAAAAGACAAACGTCCAGCTTTTGCTGCCACAGCAAAGGTGCCAGCGGGGAAAAGTGATGCTGGTCCTCACTGCCTCCTGGAACCCCTTCAAATGCCCCAGACAATTTGGCCCTCTCTGCTTTCCTGCGGACTCCATCCTCAAAAGCACCTGTTTTCGCTTTCGGCGTTGTTTGGATCAAAAAAGACAAACGTCCAGCTTTTGCTGCCACAGCAAAGGTGCCAGCGGGGAAAAGTGATGCTGGTCCTCACTGCCTCCTGGAACCCCTTCAAATGCCCCAGACAATTTGGCCCTTTCTGCTTTCCAGTGGACTCCATCCTCGAAAGCACCTGTTTTCACTCTCGGCAGCCTCCAGTGCAAAAAAGACAAACGTCCAGCTTTTGCCTCCACAGCAAAGGTGCCAGCGGGGAAAAGTGATGCTGGTCCTCACTGCCTCCTGGAACCCCTTCAAATGCCCCAGACAATTTGGCCCTCTCTGCTTTCCTGCGGACTCCATCCTCAAAAGCACCTGCTTTCACTCTCGGCAGCCTCCGGAGCAAAAAAGACAAACGTCCAGCTTTTGCTGCCACAGCAAAGGTGCCAGCGGGGAAAAGTGATGCTGGTCCTCACTGCCTCCTGGAACCCCTTCAAATGCCCCAGACAATTTGGCCCTCTCTGCTTTCCTGTGGACTCCATCCTCAAAAGCACCTGTTTTCACTCTCGCAGTCTCCAGAGCAAAAAAGACAAACGTCCAGCTTTTGCCTCCACAGCAAAGGTGCCAGCGGGGAAAAGTGATGCTGGTCCTCACTGCCTCCTGGAACCCCTTCAAATGCCCCAGACAATTTGGCCCTCTCTGCTTTCCTGCGGACTCCATCCTCAAAAGCACCTGTTTTCACTCTCGGCAGCCTCAGGAGCAAAAAAGACAAACGTCCAGCTTTTGCTGCCACAGCAAAGGTGCCAGCGGGGAAAAGTGATGCTGGTCCTCACTGCCTCCTGGAACCCATTCAAATGCCCCAGACAATTTGGCCCTCTCTGCTTTCCTGCGGACTCCATCCTCAAAAGCACCTGTTTTCACTCTCGGCAACCTCCGGAGCAAAAAAGACAAACGTCCAGCTTTTGCTGCCACAGCAAAGGTGCCAGCGGGGAAAAGTGATGCTGGTCCTCACTGCCTCCTGGAACCCCTTCAAATGCCCCAGACAATTTGGCCCTCTCTGCTTTCCTGCGGACTCTATCCTCAAAAGCACCTGTTTTCACTCTCGGCAGCCTCCGGAGCAAAAAAGACAAATGTCCAGCTTTTGCTGCCACAGCAAAGGTGGCAGCGGGGAAAAGTGATGCTGGTCCTCACTGCCTCCTGGAACCCCTTCAAATGCCCCAGACAATTTGGCCCTCTCTGCTTTCCTGCGGACTCCATCCTCAAAAGCACCTGTTTTCGATTTCGGCGGTGTTTGGATCAAAAAAGACAAACGTCCAGCTTTTGCCTCCACAGCAAAGGTGCCAGCGGGGAAAAGTGATGCTGGTCCTCACTGCCTCCTGGAACCCCTTCAAATGCCCCAGACAATTTGGCCCTCTCTGCTTTCCTGCGGACTCCATCCTCAAAAGCACCTTTTTTCGCTTTCGGCGGTGTTTAGAGCAAAAAAGACAAACGTCCAGCTTTTGCTGCCACAGCAAAGGTGCCAGCGGGGAAAAGTGATGCTGGTCCTCACTGCCTCCTGGAACCCCTTCAAATGCCCCAGACAATTTGGCCCTCTCTGCTTTCCTGCGGACTCCATCCTCAAAAGCACCTGTTTTCACTCTCGGCAGCCTCCGGAGCAAAAAAGACAAACGTCCAGCTTTTGCTGCCACAGCAAAGGTGCCAGCGGGGAAAAGTGATGCTGGTCCTCACTGCCTCCTGGAACCCCTTCAAATGCCCCACACAATTTGGCCCTCTCTGCTTTCCTGCGGACTCTATCCTCAAAAGCACCTGTTTTCACTCTCGGCAGCCTCCGGAGCAAAAAAGACAAATGTCCAGCTTTTGCTGCCACAGCAAAGGTGCCAGCGGGGAAAAGTGATGCTGGTCCTCACTGCCTCCTGGAACCCCTTCAAATGCCCCAGACAATTTGGCCCTCTCTGCTTTCCTGCGGACTCCATCCTCAAAAGCACCTGTTTTCGCTTTCGGCGTTGTTTGGATCAAAAAAGACAAACGTCCAGCTTTTGCTGCCACAGCAAAGGTGCCAGCGGGGAAAAGTGATGCTGGTCCTCACTGCCTCCTGGAACCCCTTCAAATGCCCCAGACAATTTGGCCCTCTCTGCTTTCCTGCGGACTCTATCCTCAAAAGCACCTGTTTTCACTCTCGGCAGCCTCCAGAGCAAAAAAGACAAATGTCCAGCTTTTGCTGCCACAGCAAAGGTGCCAGCGGGGAAAAGTGATGCTGGTCCTCACTGCCTCCTGGAACCCCTTCAAATGCCCCACACAATTTGGCCCTTTCTGATTTCCTGTGGACTCCATCCTCAAAAGCACCTGTTTTCACTCTCGGCAGCCTCCGGAGCAAAAAAGACAAACGTCCAGCTTTTGCTGCCACAGCAAATGTGCCAGCGGGCAAAAGTGATGCTGGTCCTCACTGCCTCCTGGAAGCCCTTCAAATGCCCCAGACAATTTGGCCCTCTCTGTTTTCCTGCGGACTCCATCCTCAAAAGCACCTGTTTTCACTCTCGGCTGCCTCAGGAGCAAAAAAGACAAACGTCCAGCTTTTGCTGCCACAGCAAAGGTGCCAGCGGGGAAAAGTGATGCTGGTCCTCACTGCCTCCTGGAACCCCTTCAAATGCCCCAGACAATTTGGCCCTCTCTGCTTTCCTGCGGACTCCATCCTCAAAAGCACCTGTTTTCGCTTTTGGCGGTGTTTGGAGCAAAAAAGACAAACGTCCAGCTTTTGCCTCCACAGCAAAGGTGCCAGTAGGGAAAAGTGATGCTGGTCCTCACTGCCTCCTGGAACCCCTTCAAATGCCCCAGACAATTTGGCCCTCTCTGCTTTCCTGCGGACTCCATCCTCAAAAGCACCTGTTTTCACTCTCGGCAGCCTCCGGAGCAAAAAAGACAAATGTCCAGCTTTTGCTGCCACAGCAAAGGTGCCAGCGGGGAAAAGTGATGCTGGTCCTCACTGCCTCCTGGAACCCCTTCAAATGCCCCAGACAATTTGGCCCTCTCTGCTTTCCTGCGGACTCCATCCTCAAAAGCACCTGTTTTCGCTTTCGGCGTTGTTTGGATCAAAAAAGACAAACGTCCAGCTTTTGCTGCCACAGCAAAGGTGCCAGCGGGGAAAAGTGATGCTGGTCCTCACTGCCTCCTGGAACCCCTTCAAATGCCCCAGACAATTTGGCCCTCTCTGCTTTCCTGCGGACTCCATCCTCAAAAGCACCTGTTTTCACTCTCGGCAGCCTCCGGAGCAAAAAAGACAAACGTCCAGCTTTTGCTGCCACAGCAAAGGTGCCAGCGGGGAAAAGTGATGCTGGTCCTCACTGCCTCCTGGAACCCCTTCAAATGCCCCAGACAATTTGGCCCTCTCTGCTTTCCTGCGGACTCCATCCTCAAAAGCACCTGTTTTCGCTTTCGGCGGTGTTTAGAGCAAAAAAGACAAACGTCCAGCTTTTGCTGCCACAGCAAAGGTGCCAGCGGGGAAAAGTGATGCTGGTCCTCACTGCCTCCTGGAACCCCTTCAAATGCCCCAGACAATTTGGCCCTCTCTGCTTTCCTGCGGACTCCATCCTCAAAAGCACCTGTTTTCGATTTCGGCGGTGTTTGGAGCAAAAAAGACAAACGTCCAGCTTTTGCTGCCACAGCAAAGGTGCCAGCGGGGAAAAGTGATGCTGGTCCTCACTGCCTCCTGGAACCCCTTCAAATGCCCCAGACAATTTGGCCCTTTCTGATTTCCTGTGGACTCCATCCTCAAAAGCACCTGTTTTCACTCTCGGCAGCCTCCGGAGCAAAAAAGACAAACGTCCAGCTTTTGCTGCCACAGCAAAGGTGCCAGCGGGGAAAAGTGATGCTGGTCCTCACTGCCTCCTGGAAGCCCTTCAAATGCCCCAGACAATTTGGCCCTCTCTGTTTTCCTGCGGACTCCATCCTCAAAAGCACCTGTTTTCACTCTCGGCTGCCTCAGGAGCAAAAAAGACAAACGTCCAGCTTTTGCTGCCACAGCAAAGGTGCCAGCGGGGAAAAGTGATGCTGGTCCTCACTGCCTCCTGGAAGCCCTTCAAATGCCCCAGACAATTTGGCCCACTCTGCTTTCCTGCGGACTCCATCCTCAAAAGCACATGTTTTCGCTTTTGGCGGTGTTTGGAGCAAAAAAGACAAACGTCCAGCTTTTGCTGCCACAGCAAAGGTGCCAGCAGGGAAAAGTGATGCTGGTCCTCACTGCCTCCTGGAACCCCTTCAAATGCCCCAGACAATTTGGCCCTCTCTGCTTTCCTGCGGACTCCATCCTCAAAAGCACCTGTTTTCGCTTTCGGCGGTGTTTAGAGCAAAAAAGACAAACGTCCAGCTTTTGCTGCCACAGCAAAGGTGCCAGCGGGGAAAAGTGATGCTGGTCCTCACTGCCTCCTGGAACCCCTTCAAATGCCCCAGACAATTTGGCCCTCTCTGCTTTCCTGCGGACTCCATCCTCAAAAGCACCTGTTTTCGATTTCGGCGGTGTTTGGAGCAAAAAAGACAAACGTCCAGCTTTTGCTGCCACAGCAAAGGTGCCAGCGGGGAAAAGTGATGCTGGTCCTCACTGCCTCCTGGAACCCCTTCAAATGCCCCAGACAATTTGGCCCTCTCTGCTTTCCTGCGGACTCTATCCTCAAAAGCACCTGTTTTCACTCTCGGCAGCCTCCGGAGCAAAAAAGACAAATGTCCAGCTTTTGCTGCCACAGCAAAGGTGCCAGCGGGGAAAAGTGATGCTGGTCCTCACTGCCTCCTGGAACCCATTCAAATGCCCCAGACAATTTGGCCCTCTCTGCTTTCCTGCGGACTCCATCCTCAAAAGCACCTGTTTTCGCTTTCGGCGGTGTTTGGAGCAAAAAAGACAAACGTCCAGCTTTTGCTGCCACAGCAAAGGTGCCAGCGGGCAAAAGTGATGCTGGTCCTCACTGCCTCCTGGAACCCCTTCAAATGCCCCAGACAATTTGGCCCTCTCTGCTTTCCTGCGGACTCTATCCTCAAAAGCACCTGTTTTCACTCTCGGCAGCCTCCGGAGCAAAAAAGACAAATGTCCAGCTTTTGCTGCCACAGCAAAGGTGCCAGCGGGGAAAAGTGATGCTGGTCCTCACTGCTCCTGGAACCCCTTCAAATGCCCCAGACAATTTGGCCCTCTCTGCTTTCCTGCGGACTCCATCCTCAAAAGCACCTGTTTTCGCTTTCGGCAGGCTCCAGAGCAAAAAAGACAAACGTCCAGCTTTTGCTGCCACAGCAAAGGTGCCAGCGGGGAAAAGTGATGCTGGTCCTCACTGCCTCCTGGAACCCCTTCAAATGCCCCAGACAATTTGGCCCTTTCTGATTTCCTGTGGACTCCATCCTCAAAAGCACCTGTTTTCACTCTCGGCAGCCTCCGGAGCAAAAAAGACAAACGTCCAGCTTTTGCTGCCACAGCAAAGGTGCCAGCGGGGAAAAGTGATGCTGGTCCTCACTGCCTCCTGGAAGCCCTTCAAATGCCCCAGACAATTTGGCCCTCTCTGTTTTCCTGCGGACTCCATCCTCAAAAGCACCTGTTTTCACTCTCGGCTGCCTCAGGAGCAAAAAAGACAAACGTCCAGCTTTTGCTGCCACAGCAAAGGTGCCAGCGGGGAAAAGTGATGCTGGTCCTCACTGCCTCCTGGAAGCCCTTCAAATGCCCCAGACAATTTGGCCCACTCTGCTTTCCTGCGGACTCCATCCTCAAAAGCACCTGTTTTCGCTTTTGGCGGTGTTTGGAGCAAAAAAGACAAACGTCCAGCTTTTGCCTCCACAGCAAAGGTGCCAGCAGGGAAAAGTGATGCTGGTCCTCACTGCCTCCTGGAACCCCTTCAAATGCCCCAGACAATTTGGCCCTCTCTGCTTTCCTGCGGACTCCATCCTCAAAAGCACCTGTTTTCACTCTCGGCAGCCTCCGGAGCAAAAAAGACAAATGTCCAGCTTTTGCTGCCACAGCAAAGGTGCCAGCGGGGAAAAGTGATGCTGGTCCTCACTGCCTCCTGGAACCCCTTCAAATGCCCCAGACAATTTGGCCCTCTCTGCTTTCCTGCGGACTCCATCCTCAAATCACCTGTTTTCGCTTTCGGCGTTGTTTGGATCAAAAAAGACAAACGTCCAGCTTTTGCTGCCACAGCAAAGGTGCCAGCGGGGAAAAGTGATGCTGGTCCTCACTGCCTCCTGGAACCCCTTCAAATGCCCCAGACAATTTGGCCCTTTCTGATTTCCTGTGGACTCCATCCTCAAAAGCACCTGTTTTCACTCTCGGCAGCCTCCGGAGCAAAAAAGACAAACGTCCAGCTTTTGCTGCCACAGCAAAGGTGCCAGCGGGGAAAAGTGATGCTGGTCCTCACTGCCTCCTGGAAGCCCTTCAAATGCCCCAGACAATTTGGCCCTCTCTGTTTTCCTGCGGACTCCATCCTCAAAAGCACCTGTTTTCACTCTCGGCTGCCTCAGGAGCAAAAAAGACAAACGTCCAGCTTTTGCTGCCACAGCAAAGGTGCCAGCGGGGAAAAGTGATGCTGGTCCTCACTGCCTCCTGGAACCCCTTCAAATGCCCCAGACAATTTGGCCCACTCTGCTTTCCTGCGGACTCCATCCTCAAAAGCACCTGTTTTCGCTTTTGGCGGTGTTTGGAGCAAAAAAGACAAACGTCCATCTTTTGCCTCCACAGCAAAGGTGCCAGCAGGGAAAAGTGATGCTGGTCCTCACTGCCTCCTGGAACCCCTTCAAATGCCCCAGACAATTTGGCCCTCTCTGCTTTCCTGCGGACTCCATCCTCAAAAGCACCTGTTTTCACTCTCGGCAGTCTCCGGAGCAAAAAAGACAAATGTCCAGCTTTTGCTGCCACAGCAAAGGTGCCAGCGGGGAAAAGTGATGCTGGTCCTCACTGCCTCCTGGAACCCCTTCAAATGCCCTAGACAATTTGGCCCTCTCTGCTTTCCTGCGGACTCCATCCTCAAAAGCACCTGTTTTCGCTTTCGGCGGTGTTTGGATCAAAAAAGACAAACGTCCAGCTTTTGCCTCCACAGCAAAGGTGCCAGCAGGGAAAAGTGATGCTGGTCCTCACTGCCTCCTGGAACCCCTTCAAATGCCCGAGACAATTTGGCCCTCTCTGCTTTCCTGCGGACTCCATCCTCAAAAGCACCTGTTTTCACTCTCGGCAGCCTCCGGAGCAAAAAAGACAAATGTCCAGCTTTTGCTGCCACAGCAAAGGTGCCAGCGGGGAAAAGTGATGCTGGTCCTCACTGCCTCCTGGAACCCCTTCAAATGCCCCAGACAATTTGGCCCTCTCTGCTTTCCTGCAGACTCCATCCTCAAAAGCACCTGTTTTCGCTTTCGGCGTTGTTTGGATCAAAAAAGACAAACGTCCAGCTTTTGCTGCCACAGCAAAGGTGCCAGCGGGGAAAAGTGATGCTGGTCCTCACTGCCTCCTGGAACCCCTTCAAATGCCCCAGACAATTTGGCCCTTTCTGATTTCCTGTGGACTCCATCCTCAAAAGCACCTGTTTTCACTCTCGGCAGCCTCCGGAGCAAAAAAGACAAACGTCCAGCTTTTGCTGCCACAGCAAAGGTGCCAGCGGGGAAAAGTGATGCTGGTCCTCACTGCCTCCTGGAAGCCCTTCAAATGCCCCAGACAATTTGGCCCTCTCTGTTTTCCTGCGGAGTCCATCCTCAAAAGCACCTGTTTTCACTCTCGGCTGCCTCAGGAGCAAAAAAGACAAACGTCCAGCTTTTGCTGCCACAGCAAAGGTGCCAGCGGGGAAAAGTGATGCTGGTCCTCACTGCCTCCTGGAACCCCTTCAAATGCCCCAGACAATTTGGCCCTCTCTGCTTTCCTGCGGACTCCATCCTCAAAAGCACCTGTTTTCGCTTTTGGCGGTGTTTGGAGCAAAAAAGACAAACGTCCAGCTTTTGCCTCCACAGCAAAGGTGCCAGCAGGGAAAAGTGATGCTGGTCCTCACTGCCTCCTGGAACCCCTTCAAATGCCCCAGACAATTTGGCCCTCTCTGCTTTCCTGCGGACTCCATCCTCAAAAGCACCTGTTTTCACTCTCGGCAGCCTCCGGAGCAAAAAAGACAAATGTCCAGCTTTTGCTGCCACAGCAAAGGTGCCAGCGGGGAAAAGTGATGCTGGTCCTCACTGCCTCCTGGAACCCCTTCAAATGCCCCAGACAATTTGGCCCTCTCTGCTTTCCTGCGGACTCCATCCTCAAATCACCTGTTTTCGCTTTCGGCGTTGTTTGGATCAAAAAAGACAAACGTCCAGCTTTTGCTGCCACAGCAAAGGTGCCAGCGGGGAAAAGTGATGCTGGTCCTCACTGCCTCCTGGAACCCCTTCAAATGCCCCAGACAATTTGGCCCTCTCTGCTTTCCTGCGGACTCCATCCTCAAAAGCACCTGTTTTCACTCTCGGCAGCCTCCAGAGCAAAAAAGACAAACGTCCAGCTTTTGCTGCCACAGCAAAGGTGCCAGCGGGGAAAAGTGATGCTGGTCCTCACTGCCTCCTGGAACCCCTTCAAATGCCCCAGACAATTTGGCCCTCTCTGCTTTCCTGCGGACTCCATCCTCAAAAGCACCTGTTTTCACTCTCGGCAGCCTCCGGAGCAAAAAAGACAAACGTCCAGCTTTTGCTGCCACAGCAAAGGTGCCAGCGGGGAAAAGTGATGCTGGTCCTCACTGCCTCCTGGAACCCCTTCAAATGCCCCAGACAATTTGGCCCTCTCTGCTTTCCTGCGGACTCCATCCTCAAAAGCACCTTTTTTCACTCTCGGCAGCCTCCGGAGCAAAAAAGACAAATGTCCAGCTTTTGCTGCCACAGCAAAGGTGCCAGCGGGGAAAAGTGATGCTGGTCCTCACTGCCTCCTGGAACCCCTTCAAATGCCCTAGACAATTTGGCCCTCTCTGCTTTCCTGCGGACTCCATCCTCAAAAGCACCTGTTTTCGCTTTCGGCGGTGTTTGGATCAAAAAAGACAAACGTCCAGCTTTTGCTGCCACAGCAAAGGTGCCAGCGGGGAAAAGTGATGCTGGTCCTCACTGCCTCCTGGAACCCCTTCAAATGCCCCAGACAATTTGGCCCTTTCTGCTTTCCTGTGGACTCCATCCTCAAAAGCACCTGTTTTCACTCTCGGCAGCCTCCGGAGCAAAAAAGACAAACGTCCAGCTTTTGCTGCCACAGCAAAGGTGCCAGCGGGGAAAAGTGATGCTGGTCCTCACTGCCTCCTGGAAGCCCTTCAAATGCCCCAGACAATTTGGCCCTCTTTGTTTTCCTGCGGACTCCATCCTCAAAAGCACCTGTTTTCACTCTCGGCTGCCTCAGGAGCAAAAAAGACAAACGTCCAGCTTTTGCTGCCACAGCAAAGGTGCCAGCGGGGAAAAGTGATGCTGGTCCTCACTGCCTCCTGGAACCCCTTCAAATGCCCCAGACAATTTGGCCCTCTCTGCTTTCCTGCGGACTCCATCCTCAAAAGCACCTGTTTTCACTCTCGGCAGCCTCCGGAGCAAAAAAGACAAACGTCCAGCTTTTGCTGCCACAGCAAAGGTGCCAGCGGGGAAAAGTGATGCTGGTCCTCACTGCCTCCTGGAACCCCTTCAAATGCCCCAGACAATTTGGCCCTCTCTGCTTTCCTGCGGACTCCATCCTCAAAAGCACCTGTTTTCGCTTTCGGCGGTGTTTGGAGCAAAAAAGACAAAGGTCCAGCTTTTGCTGCCACAGCAAAGGTGCCAGCGGGGAAAAGTGATGCTGGTCCTCACTGCCTCCTGGAACCCCTTCAAATGCCTCAGACAATTTGGCCCTCTCTGCTTTCCTGCGGACTCCATCCTCAAAAGCACCTGTTTTCACTCTCGGCAGCCTCCGGAGCAAAAAAGACAAACGTCCAGCTTTTGCTGCCACAGCAAAGGTGCCAGCGGGGAAAAGTGATGCTGGTCCTCACTGCCTCCTGGAACCCCTTCAAATGCCCCAGACAATTTGGCCCTCTCTGCTTTCCTGCGGACTCCATCCTCAAAAGCACCTGTTTTCGCTTTCGGCGGTGTTTGGAGCAAAAAAGACAAAGGTCCAGCTTTTGCTGCCACAGCAAAGGTGCCAGCGGGGAAAAGTGATGCTGGTCCTCACTGCCTCCTGGAACCCCTTCAAATGCCTCAGACAATTTGGCCCTCTCTGCTTTCCTGCGGACTCTATCCTCAAAAGCACCTGTTTTCACTCTCGGCAGCCTCCAGAGCAAAAAAGACAAATGTCCAGCTTTTGCTGCCACAGCAAAGGTGCCAGCGGGGAAAAGTAATGCTGGTCCTCACTGCCTCCTGGAACCCCTTCAAATGCCCCAGACAATTTGGCCCTTTCTGCTTTCCTGTGGACTCCATCCTCAAAAGCACCTGTTTTCACTCTCGCAGTCTCCAGAGCAAAAAAGACAAACGTCCAGCTTTTGCCTCCACAGCAAAGGTGCCAGCGGGGAAAAGTGATGCTGGTCCTCACTGCCTCCTGGAACCCCTTCAAATGCCCCAGACAATTTGGCCCTCTCTGCTTTCCTGCGGACTCCATCCTCAAAAGCACCTGTTTTCACTCTCGGCAGCCTCCGGAGCAAAAAAGACAAACGTCCAGCTTTTGCTGCCACAGCAAAGGTGCCAGCGGGGAAAAGTGATGCTGGTCCTCACTGCCTCCTGGAACCCCTTCAAATGCCCCAGACAATTTGGCCCTCTCTGCTTTCCTGCGGACTCCATCCTCAAAAGCACCTGTTTTCACTCTCGGCTGCCTCAGGAGCAAAAAAGACAAACGTCCAGCTTTTGCTGCCACAGCAAAGGTGCCAGCGGGGAAAAGTGATGCTGGTCCTCACTGCCTCCTGGAACCCCTTCAAATGCCCCAGACAATTTGGCCCTCTCTGCTTTCCTGCGGACTCCATCCTCAAAAGCACCTGTTTTCGCTTTCGGCTGTGTTTAGAGCAAAAAAGACAAAGGTCCAGCTTTTGCTGCCACAGCAAAGGTGCCAGCGGGGAAAAGTGATGCTGGTCCTCACTGCCTCCTGGAACCCCTTCAAATGCCCCAGACAATTTGGCCCTCTCTGCTTTCCTGCGGACTCCATCCTCAAAAGCACCTGTTTTCGCTTTCGGCGGTGTTAGGAGCAAAAAAGAAAAACGTCCAGCTTTTGCTGCCACAGCAAAGCTGCTATCTGGGAAAAATGATGCTGGTCCTCACTGCCTCCTGGAACCCCTTCAAATGCCCCAGACAATTTGGCCCTCTCTGCTTTCCTGCGGACTCCATCCTCAAAAGCACCTGTTTTCACTCTCGGCAGCCTCCGGAGCAAAAAAGACAAACGTCCAGCTTTTGCTGCCACAGCAAAGGTGCCAGCGGGGAAAAGTGATGCTGGTCCTCACTGCCTCCTGGAACCCCTTCAAATGCCCCAGACAATTTGGCCCTCTCTGCTTTCCTGCGGACTCCATCCTCAAAAGCACCTTTTTTCACTCTCGGCAGCCTCCGGAGCAAAAAAGAAAAACGTCCAGCTTTTGCTGCCACAGCAAAGGTGCCAGCGGGGAAAAGTGATGCTGGTCCTCACTGCCTCCTGGAACCCCTTCAAATGCCCCAGACAATTTGGCCCTCTCTGCTTTCCTGCGGACTCCATCCTCAAAAGCACCTGTTTTCGCTTTCGGCGGTGTTAGGAGCAAAAAAGACAAACGTCCAGCTTTTGCTGCCACAGCAAAGGTGCCAGCGGGGAAAAGTGATGCTGGTCCTCACTGCCTCCTGGAACCCCTTCAAATGCCCCAGACAATTTGGCCCTCTCTGCTTTCCTGCGGACTCTATCCTCAAAAGCACCTGTTTTCACTCTCGGCAGCCTCCGGAGCAAAAAAGACAAATGTCCAGCTTTTATTGCCACAGCAAAGGTGCCAGCGGGGAAAAGTGATGCTGGTCCTCACTGCCTCCTGGAACCCCTTCAAATGCCCCAGACAATTTGGCCCTCTCTGCTTTCCTGCGGACTCCATCCTCGAAAGCACCTGTTTTCGCTTTCGGCGTTGTTTCGATCAAAAAAGACAAACGTCCAGCTTTTGCTGCCACAGCAAAGGTGCCAGCGGGGAAAAGTGATGCTGGTCCTCACTGCCTCCTGGAACCCCTTCAAATGCCCCAGACAATTTGGCCCTTTCTGCTTTCCTGTGGACTCCATCCTCAAAAGCACCTTTTTTCACTCTCGGCAGCCTCCAGAGCAAAAAAGACAAACGTCCAGCTTTTGCCTCCACAGCAAAGGTGCCAGCGGGGAAAAGTGATGCTGGTCCTCACTGCCTCCTGGAACCCATTCAAATGCCCCAGACAATTTGGCCCTCTCTGCTTTCCTGCGGACTCCATCCTCAAAAGCACCTGTTTTCACTCTCGGCGTTGTTTGGATCAAAAAAGACAAACGTCCAGCTTTTGCTGCCACAGCAAAGGTGCCAGCGGGGAAAAGTGATGCTGGTCCTCACTGCCTCCTGGAACCCCTTCAAATGCCCCAGACAATTTGGCCCTTTCTGCTTTCCTGTGGACTCCATCCTCAAAAGCACCTGTTTTCACTCTCGGCAGCCTCCAGAGCAAAAAAGACAAACGTCCAGCTTTTGCCTCCACAGCAAAGGTGCCAGCGGGGAAAAGTGATGCTGGTCCTCACTGCCTCCTGGAACCCATTCAAATGCCCCAGACAATTTGGCCCTCTCTGCTTTCCTGCGGACTCCATCCTCAAAAGCACCTGTTTTCACTCTCGGCAGCCTCCGGAGCAAAAAAGACAAACGTCCAGCTTTTGCTGCCACAGCAAAGGTGGCAGCGGGGAAAAGTGATGCTGGTCCTCACTGCCTCCTGGAACCCCTTCAAATGCCCCAGACAATTTGGCCCTTTCTGATTTCCTGTGGACTCCATCCTCAAAAGCACCTGTTTTCACTCTCGGCAGCCTCCGGAGCAAAAAAGACAAACGTCCAGCTTTTGCTGCCACAGCAAAGGTGCCAGCGGGGAAAAGTGATGCTGGTCCTCACTGCCTCCTGGAACCCCTTCAAATGCCCCAGACAATTTGGCCCTCTCTGTTTTCCTGCGGAGTCCATCCTCAAAAGCACCTGTTTTCACTCTCGGCTGCCTCAGGAGCAAAAAAGACAAACGTCCAGCTTTTGCTGCCACAGCAAAGGTGCCAGCGGGGAAAAGTGATGCTGGTCCTCACTGCCTCCTGGAACCCCTTCAAATGCCCCAGACAATTTGGCCCTCTCTGCTTTCCTGCGGACTCCATCCTCAAAAGCACCTGTTTTTGCTTTTGGCGGTGTTTGGAGCAAAAAAGACAAACGTCCAGCTTTTGCCTCCACAGCAAAGGTGCCAGCAGGGAAAAGTGATGCTGGTCCTCACTGCCTCCTGGAACCCCTTCAAATGCCCCAGACAATTTGGCCCTCTCTGCTTTCCTGCGGACTCCATCCTCAAAAGCACCTGTTTTCACTCTCGGCAGCCTCCGGAGCAAAAAAGACAAACGTCCAGCTTTTGCTGCCACAGCAAAGGTGCCAGCGGGGAAAAGTGATGCTGGTCCTCACTGCCTCCTGGAACCCCTTCAAATGCCCCAGACAATTTGGCCCTCTCTGCTTTCCTGCGGACTCCATCCTCAAATCACCTGTTTTCGCTTTCGGCGTTGTTTGGATCAAAAAAGACAAACTTCCAGCTTTTGCTGCCACAGCAAAGGTGCCAGCGGGGAAAAGTGATGCTGGTCCTCACTGCCTCCTGGAACCCCTTCAAATGCCCCAGACAATTTGGCCCTCTCTGCTTTCCTGCGGACTCCATCCTCAAAAGCACCTGTTTTCGCTTTTGGCGGTGTTTGGAGCAAAAAAGACAAACGTCCAGCTTTTGCTGCCACAGCAAAGGTGCCAGCAGGGAAAAGTGATGCTGGTCCTCACTGCCTCCTGGAACCCCTTCAAATGCCCCAGACAATTTGGCCCTCTCTGCTTTCCTGCGGACTCCATCCTCAAAAGCACCTGTTTTCACTCTCGGCAGCCTCCGGAGCAAAAAAGACAAATGTCCAGCTTTTGCTGCCACAGCAAAGGTGCCAGCGGGGAAAAGTGATGCTGGTCCTCACTGCCTCCTGGAACCCCTTCAAATGCCCCAGACAATTTGGCCCTCTCTGCTTTCCTGCAGACTCCATCCTCAAAAGCACCTGTTTTCGCTTTCGGCGTTGTTTGGATCAAAAAAGACAAACGTCCAGCTTTTGCTGCCACAGCAAAGGTGCCAGCGGGGAAAAGTGATGCTGGTCCTCACTGCCTCCTGGAACCCCTTCAAATGCCCCAGACAATTTGGCCCTTTCTGATTTCCTGTGGACTCCATCCTCAAAAGCACCTGTTTTCACTCTCGGCAGCCTCCGGAGCAAAAAAGACAAACGTCCAGCTTTTGCTGCCACAGCAAAGGTGCCAGCGGGGAAAAGTGATGCTGGTCCTCACTGCCTCCTGGAAGCCCTTCAAATGCCCCAGACAATTTGGCCCTCTCTGTTTTCCTGCGGAGTCCATCCTCAAAAGCACCTGTTTTCACTCTCGGCTGCCTCAGGAGCAAAAAAGACAAACGTCCAGCTTTTGCTGCCACAGCAAAGGTGCCAGCGGGGAAAAGTGATGCTGGTCCTCACTGCCTCCTGGAACCCCTTCAAATGCCCCAGACAATTTGGCCCTCTCTGCTTTCCTGCGGACTCCATCCTCAAAAGCACCTGTTTTTGCTTTTGGCGGTGTTTGGAGCAAAAAAGACAAACGTCCAGCTTTTGCCTCCACAGCAAAGGTGCCAGCAGGGAAAAGTGATGCTGGTCCTCACTGCCTCCTGGAACCCCTTCAAATGCCCCAGACAATTTGGCCCTCTCTGCTTTCCTGCGGACTCCATCCTCAAAAGCACCTGTTTTCACTCTCGGCAGCCTCCGGAGCAAAAAAGACAAATGTCCAGCTTTTGCTGCCACAGCAAAGGTGCCAGCGGGGAAAAGTGATGCTGGTCCTCACTGCCTCCTGGAACCCCTTCAAATGCCCCAGACAATTTGGCCCTCTCTGCTTTCCTGCGGACTCCATCCTCAAATCACCTGTTTTCGCTTTCGGCGTTGTTTGGATCAAAAAAGACAAACGTCCAGCTTTTGCTGCCACAGCAAAGGTGCCAGCGGGGAAAAGTGATGCTGGTCCTCACTGCCTCCTGGAACCCCTTCAAATGCCCCAGACAATTTGGCCCTCTCTGCTTTCCTGTGGACTCCATCCTCAAAAGCACCTGTTTTCACTCTCGGCAGCCTCCAGAGCAAAAAAGACAAACGTCCAGCTTTTGCCTCCACAGCAAAGGTGCCAGCGGGGAAAAGTGATGCTGGTCCTCACTGCCTCCTGGAACCCCTTCAAATGCCCCAGACAATTTGGCCCTCTCTGCTTTCCTGCGGACTCCATCCTCAAAAGCACCTGTTTTCACTCTCGGCAGCCTCTGGAGCAAAAAAGACAAACGTCCAGCTTTTGCTGCCACAGCAAAGGTGCCAGCGGGGAAAAGTGATGCTGGTCCTCACTGCCTCCTGGAACCCCTTCAAATGCCCCAGACAATTTGGCCCTCTCTGCTTTCCTGCGGACTCCATCCTCAAAAGCACCTGTTTTCACTCTCGGCAGCCTCCGGAGCAAAAAAGACAAATGTCCAGCTTTTGCTGCCACAGCAAAGGTGCCAGCGGGGAAAAGTGATGCTGGTCCTCACTGCCTCCTGGAACCCCTTCAAATGCCCTAGACAATTTGGCCCTCTCTGCTTTCCTGCGGACTCCATCCTCAAAAGCACCTGTTTTCGCTTTCGGCGGTGTTTGGAGCAAAAAAGACAAACGTCCAGCTTTTGCTGCCACAGCAAAGGTGCCAGCGGGGAAAAGTGATGCTGGTCCTCACTGCCTCCTGGAACCCCTTCAAATGCCCCAGACAATTTGGCCCTCTCTGCTTTCCTGCGGTCTCCATCCTCAAAAGCACCTGTTTTCACTCTCGGCAGCCTCCAGAGCAAAAAAGACAAATGTCCAGCTTTTGCTGCCACAGCAAAGGTGCCAGCGGGGAAAAGTGATGCTGGTCCTCACTGCCTCCTGGAACCCCTTCAAATGCCCCAGACAATTTGGCCCTTTCTGTTTTCCTGTGGACTCCATCCTCAAAAGTACCTGTTTTCACTCTCGCAGTCTCCAGAGCAAAAAAGACAAACGTCCAGCTTTTGCCTCCACAGCAAAGGTGCCAGCGGGGAAAAGTGATGCTGGTCCTCACTGCCTCCTGGAACCCCTTCAAATGCCCCAGACAATTTGGCCCTCTCTGCTTTCCTGCGGACTCCATCCTCAAAAGCACCTGTTTTCACTCTCGGCAGCCTCCGGAGCAAAAAAGACAAACGTCCAGCTTTTGCTGCCACAGCAAAGGTGCCAGCGGGGAAAAGTGATGCTGGTCCTCACTGCCTCCTGGAACCCCTTCAAATGCCCCAGACAATTTGGCCCTCTCTGCTTTCCTGCGGACTCCATCCTCAAAAGCACCTGTTTTCACTCTCGGCTGCCTCAGGAGCAAAAAAGACAAACGTCCAGCTTTTGCTGCCACAGCAAAGGTGCCAGCGGGGAAAAGTGATGCTGGTCCTCACTGCCTCCTGGAACCCCTTCAAATGCCCCAGACAATTTGGCCCTCTCTGCTTTCCTGCGGACTCCATCCTCAAAAGCACCTGTTTTCACTCTCGGCAGCCTCCGGAGCAAAAAAGACAAACGTCCAGCTGTTGCTGCCACAGCAAAGGTGCCAGCGGGGAAAAGTGATGCTGGTCCTCACTGCCTCCTGGAACCCCTTCAAATGCCCCAGACAATTTGGCCCTCTCTGCTTTCCTGCGGACTCCATCCTCAAAAGCACCTGTTTTCGCTTTCGGCGGTGTTTGGATCAAAAAAGACAAACGTCCAGCTTTTGCTGCCACAGCAAAGGTGCCAGCGGGGAAAAGTGATGCTGGTCCTCACTGCCTCCTGGAACCCCTTCAAATGCCCCAGACAATTTGGCCCTTTCTGCTTTCCTGTGGACTCCATCCTCAAAAGCACCTGTTTTCACTCTCGGCAGCCTCCGGAGCAAAAAAGACAAACGTCCAGCTTTTGCTGCCACAGCAAAGGTGCCAGCGGGGAAAAGTGATGCTGGTCCTCACTGCCTCCTGGAAGCCCTTCAAATGCCCCAGACAATTTGGCCCTCTTTGTTTTCCTGCGGACTCCATCCTCAAAAGCACCTGTTTTCACTCTCGGCTGCCTCAGGAGCAAAAAAGACAAACGTCCAGCTTTTGCTGCCACAGCAAAGGTGCCAGCGGGGAAAAGTGATGCTGGTCCTCACTGCCTCCTGGAACCCCTTCAAATGCCCCAGACAATTTGGCCCTCTCTGCTTTCCTGTGGACTCCATCCTCAAAAGCACCTGTTTTCACTCTCGGCAGCCTCCAGAGCAAAAAAGACAAACGTCCAGCTTTTGCCTCCACAGCAAAGGTGCCAGCGGGGAAAAGTGATGCTGGTCCTCACTGCCTCCTGGAACCCCTTCAAATGCCCCAGACAATTTGGCCCTCTCTGCTTTCCTGCGGACTCCATCCTCAAAAGCACCTGTTTTCACTCTCGGCAGCCTCTGGAGCAAAAAAGACAAACGTCCAGCTTTTGCTGCCACAGCAAAGGTGCCAGCGGGGAAAAGTGATGCTGGTCCTCACTGCCTCCTGGAACCCCTTCAAATGCCCCAGACAATTTGGCCCTCTCTGCTTTCCTGCGGACTCCATCCTCAAAAGCACCTGTTTTCACTCTCGGCAGCCTCCGGAGCAAAAAAGACAAATGTCCAGCTTTTGCTGCCACAGCAAAGGTGGCAGCGGGGAAAAGTGATGCTGGTCCTCACTGCCTCCTGGAACCCCTTCAAATGCCCTAGACAATTTGGCCCTCTCTGCTTTCCTGCGAACTCCATCCTCAAAAGCACCTGTTTTCGCTTTCGGCGGTGTTTGGATCAAAAAAGACAAACGTCCAGCTTTTGCTGCCACAGCAAAGGTGCCAGCGGGGAAAAGTGATGCTGGTCCTCACTGCCTCCTGGAACCCCTTCAAATGCCCCAGACAATTTGGCCCTCTCTGCTTTCCTGCGGACTCCATCCTCAAAAGCACCTGTTTTCACTCTCGGCAGCCTCCGGAGCAAAAAAGACAAACGTCCAGCTTTCGCTGCCACAGCAAAGGTGCCAGCGGGGAAAAGTGATGCTGGTCCTCACTGCCTCCTGGAACCCCTTCAAATGCCCCAGACAATTTGGCCCTCTTTGTTTTCCTGCGGACTCCATCCTCAAAAGCACCTGTTTTCACTCTCGGCTGCCTCAGGAGCAAAAAAGACAAACGTCCAGCTTTTGCTGCCACAGCAAAGGTGCCAGCGGGGAAAAGTGATGCTGGTCCTCACTGCCTCCTGGAACCCCTTCAAATGCCCCAGACAATTTGGCCCTCTCTGCTTTCCTGCGGACTCCATCCTCAAAAGCACCTGTTTTCACTCTCGGCAGCCTCCGGAGCAAAAAAGACAAACGTCCAGCTTTTGCTGCCACAGCAAAGGTGCCAGCGGGGAAAAGTGATGCTGGTCCTCACTGCCTCCTGGAACCCCTTCAAATGCCCCAGACAATTTGGCCCTCTCTGCTTTCCTGCGGACTCCATCCTCAAAAGCACCTGTTTTCGCTTTCGGCGGTGTTTGGAGCAAAAAAGACAAAGGTCCAGCTTTTGCTGCCACAGCAAAGGTGCCAGCGGGGAAAAGTGATGCTGGTCCTCACTGCCTCCTGGAACCCCTTCAAATGCCCCAGACAATTTGGCCCTCTCTGCTTTCCTGCGGACTCCATCCTCAAAAGCACCTGTTTTCGCTTTCGGCGGTGTTTGGATCAAAAAAGACAAACGTCCAGCTTTTGCTGCCACAGCAAAGGTGCCAGCGGGGAAAAGTGATGCTGGTCCTCACTGCCTCCTGGAACCCCTTCAAATGCCCCAGACAATTTGGCCCTTTCTGCTTTCCTGTGGACTCCATCCTCAAAAGCACCTGTTTTCACTCTCGGCAGCCTCCGGAGCAAAAAAGACAAACGTCCAGCTTTTGCTGCCACAGCAAAGGTGCCAGCGGGGAAAAGTGATGCTGGTCCTCACTGCCTCCTGGAAGCCCTTCAAATGCCCCAGACAATTTGGCCCTCTTTGTTTTCCTGCGGACTCCATCCTCAAAAGCACCTGTTTTCACTCTCGGCTGCCTCAGGAGCAAAAAAGACAAACGTCCAGCTTTTGCTGCCACAGCAAAGGTGCCAGCGGGGAAAAGTGATGCTGGTCCTCACTGCCTCCTGGAACCCCTTCAAATGCCCCAGACAATTTGGCCCTCTCTGCTTTCCTGCGGACTCCATCCTCAAAAGCACCTGTTTTCGCTTTCGGCGGTGTTTAGAGCAAAAAAGACAAACGTCCAGCTTTTGCCTCCACAGCAAAGGTGCCAGCAGGGAAAAGTGATGCTGGTCCTCACTGCCTCCTGGAACCCCTTCAAATGCCCCAGACAATTTGGCCCTCTCTGCTTTCCTGCGGACTCCATCCTCAAAAGCACCTGTTTTCACTCTCGGCAGCCTCAGGAGCAAAAAAGACAAACGTCCAGCTTTTGCTGCCACAGCAAAGGTGCCAGCGGGGAAAAGTGATGCTGGTCCTCACTGCCTCCTGGAACCCCTTCAAATGCCCCAGACAATTTGGCCCTCTCTGCTTTCCTGCGGACTCCATCCTCAAAAGCACCTGTTTTCGCTTTCGGCGGTGTTTGGAGCAAAAAAGACAAAGGTCCAGCTTTTGCTGCCACAGCAAAGGTGCCAGCGGGGAAAAGTGATGCTGGTCCTCACTGCCTCCTGGAACCCCTTCAAATGCCCCAGACAATTTGGCCCTCTCTGCTTTCCTGCGGACTCTATCCTCAAAAGCACCTGTTTTCACTCTCGGCAGCCTCCAGAGCAAAAAAGACAAACGTCCAGCTTTTGCTGCCACAGCAAAGGTGCCAGCGGGGAAAAGTGATGCTGGTCCTCACTGCCTCCTGGAACCCCTTCAAATGCCCCAGACAATTTGGCCCTTTCTGCTTTCCTGTGGACTCCATCCTCAAAAGTACCTGTTTTCACTCTCGCAGTCTCCAGAGCAAAAAAGACAAACGTCCAGCTTTTGCCTCCACAGCAAAGGTGCCAGCGGGGAAAAGTGATGCTGGTCCTCACTGCCTCCTGGAACCCCTTCAAATGCCCCAGACAATTTGGCCCTCTCTGCTTTCCTGCGGACTCCATCCTCAAAAGCACCTGTTTTCACTCTCGGCAGCCTCCGGAGCAAAAAAGACAAACGTCCAGCTTTTGCTGCCACAGCAAAGGTGCCAGCGGGGAAAAGTGATGCTGGTCCTCACTGCCTCCTGGAACCCCTTCAAATGCCCCAGACAATTTGGCCCTCTCTGCTTTCCTGCGGACTCCATCCTCAAAAGCACGTGTTTTCACTCTCGGCTGCCTCAGAAGCAAAAAAGACAAACGTCCAGCTTTTGCTGCCACAGCAAAGGTGCCAGCGGGGAAAAGTGATGCTGGTCCTCACTGCCTCCTGGAACCCCTTCAAATGCCCCAGACAATTTGGCCCTCTCTGCTTTCCTGCGGACTCCATCCTCAAAAGCACCTGTTTTCGCTTTCGGCTGTGTTTAGAGCAAAAAAGACAAACGTCCAGCTGTTGCTGCCACAGCAAAGGTGCCAGCGGGGAAAAGTGATGCTGGTCCTCACTGCCTCCTGGAACCCCTTCAAATGCCCCAGACAATTTGGCCCTCTCTGCTTTCCTGCGGACTCCATCCTCAAAAGCACCTGTTTTCGCTTTCGGCGGTGTTAGGAGCAAAAAAGAAAAACGTCCAGCTTTTGCTGCCACAGCAAAGGTGCTATCTGGGAAAAATGATGCTGGTCCTCACTGCCTCCTGGAACCCCTTCAAATGCCCCAGACAATTTGGCCCTCTCTGCTTTCCTGCGGACTCCATCCTCAAAAGCACCTGTTTTCACTCTCGGCAGCCTCCGGAGCAAAAAAGACAAACGTCCAGCTTTTGCTGCCGCAGCAAAGGTGCCAGCGGGGAAAAGTGATGCTGGTCCTCACTGCCTCCTGGAACCCCTTCAAATGCCCCAGACAATTTGGCCCTCTCTGCTTTCCTGTGGACTCCATCCTCAAAAGCACCTGTTTTCACTCTCGGCAGCCTCCGGAGCAAAAAAGAAAAACGTCCAGCTTTTGCTGCCACAGCAAAGGTGCCAGCGGGGAAAAGTGATGCTGGTCCTCACTGCCTCCTGGAACCCCTTCAAATGCCCCACACAATTTGGCCCTCTCTGCTTTCCTGCGGACTCCATCCTCAAAAGCACCTGTTTTCGCTTTCGGCGGTGTTAGGAGCAAAAAAGACAAACGTCCAGCTTTTGCTGCCACAGCAAAGGTGCCAGCGGGGAAAAGTGATGCTGGTCCTCACTGCCTCCTGGAACCCCTTCAAATGCCCCAGACAATTTGGCCCTCTCTGCTTTCCTGCGGACTCCATCCTCAAAAGCACCTGTTTTCACTCTCGGCAGCCTCCGGAGCAAAAAAGACAAATGTCCAGCTATTATTGCCACAGCAAAGGTGCCAGCGGGGAAAAGTGATGCTGGTCCTCACTGCCTCCTGGAACCCCTTCAAATGCCCCAGACAATTTGGCCCTCTCTGCTTTCCTGCGGACTCCGTCCTCGAAAGCACCTGTTTTCGCTTTCGGCGTTGTTTCGATCAAAAAAGACAAACGTCCAGCTTTTGCTGCCACAGCAAAGGTGCCAGCGGGGAAAAGTGATGCTGGTCCTCACTGCCTCCTGGAACCCCTTCAAATGCCCCAGACAATTTGGCCCTTTCTGCTTTCCTGTGGACTCCATCCTCAAAAGCACCTTTTTTCACTCTTGGCAGCCTCCAGAGCAAAAAAGACAAACGTCCAGCTTTTGCCTCCACAGCAAAGGTGCCAGCGGGGAAAAGTGATGCTGGTCCTCACTGCCTCCTGGAACCCATTCAAATGCCCCAGACAATTTGGCCCTCTCTGCTTTCCTGCGGACTCCATCCTCAAAAGCACCTGTTTTCACTCTCGGCAGCCTCCAGAGCAAAAAAGACAAACGTCCAGCTTTTGCCTCCACAGCAAAGGTGCCAGCGGGGAAAAGTGATGCTGGTCCTCACTGCCTCCTGGAACCCCTTCAAATGCCCCAGACAATTTGGCCCTCTCTGCTTTCCTGCGGACTCCATCCTCAAAAGCACCTTTTTTCACTCTCGGCAGCCTCCGGAGCAAAAAAGACAAACGTCCAGCTTTTGCTGCCACAGCAAAGGTGCCAGCGGGGAAAAGTGATGCTGGTCCTCACTGCCTCCTGGAACCCCTTCAAATGCCCCAGACAATTTGGCCCTCTCTGCTTTCCTGCGGACTCCATCCTCAAAAGCACCTGTTTTCGCTTTCGGCAGGCTCCGGAGCAAAAAAGACAAACGTCCAGCTTTTGTTGCCACAGCAAAGGTGCCAGCGGGGAAAAGTGATGCTGGTCCTCACTGCCTCCTGGAACCCCTTCAAATGCCCCATACACTTTGGCCCTCTCTGCTTTCCTGCGGACTCTATCCTCAAAAGCACCTGTTTTCACTCTCGGCAGCCTCCAGAGCAAAAAAGAAAAATGTCCAGCTTTTACTGCCACAGCAAAGGTGCCAGCGGGGAAAAGTGATGCTGGTCCTCACTGCCTCCTGGAAGCCCTTCAAATGCCCCAGACAATTTGGCCCTCTCTGCTTTCCTGCGGACTCCATCCTCAAAAGCACCTGTTTTCGCTTTCGGCGTTGTTTGGATCAAAAAAGACAAACGTCCAGCTTTTGCTGCCACAGCAAAGGTGCCAGCGGGGAAAAGTGATGCTGGTCCTCACTGCCTCCTGGAACCCCTTCAAATGCCCCAGACAATTTGGCCCTTTCTGCTTTCCTGCGGACTCCATCCTCAAAAGCACCTGTTTTCACTCTCGGCAGCCTCCAGAGCAAAAAAGACAAACGTCCAGCTTTTGCCTCCACAGCAAAGGTGCCAGCGGGGAAAAGTGATGCTGGTCCTCACTGCCTCCTGGAACCCCTTCAAATGCCCCAGACAATTTGGCCCTCTCTGCTTTCCTGCGGACTCCATCCTCAAAAGCACCTGTTTTCGCTTTCGGCGGTGTTTGGAGCAAAAAAGACAAAGGTCCAGCTTTTGCTGCCACAGCAAAGGTGCCATCGGGGAAAAGTGATGCTGGTCCTCACTGCCTCCTGGAACCCCTTCAAATGCCCCAGACAATTTGGCCCTCTCTGCTTTCCTGCGGACTCTATCCTCAAAAGCACCTGTTTTCACTCTCGGCAGCCTCCAGAGCAAAAAAGACAAACGTCCAGCTTTTGCTGCCACAGCAAAGGTGCCAGCGGGGAAAAGTGATGCTGGTCCTCACTGCCTCCTGGAACCCCTTCAAATGCCCCAGACAATTTGGCCCTTTCTGCTTTCCTGTGGACTCCATCCTCAAAAGCACCTTTTTTCACTCTTGGCAGCCTCCAGAGCAAAAAAGACAAACGTCCAGCTTTTGCCTCCACAGCAAAGGTGCCAGCGGGGAAAAGTGATGCTGGTCCTCACTGCCTCCTGGAACCCATTCAAATGCCCCAGACAATTTGGCCCTCTCTGCTTTCCTGCGGACTCCATCCTCAAAAGCACCTGTTTTCACTCTCGGCAGCCTCCAGAGCAAAAAAGACAAACGTCCAGCTTTTGCCTCCACAGCAAAGGTGCCAGCGGGGAAAAGTGATGCTGGTCCTCACTGCCTCCTGGAACCCCTTCAAATGCCCCAGACAATTTGGCCCTCTCTGCTTTCCTGCGGACTCCATCCTCAAAAGCACCTTTTTTCACTCTCGGCAGCCTCCGGAGCAAAAAAGACAAACGTCCAGCTTTTGCTGCCACAGCAAAGGTGCCAGCGGGGAAAAGTGATGCTGGTCCTCACTGCCTCCTGGAACCCCTTCAAATGCCCCAGACAATTTGGCCCTCTCTGCTTTCCTGCGGACTCCATCCTCAAAAGCACCTGTTTTCGCTTTCGGCAGGCTCCGGAGCAAAAAAGACAAACGTCCAGCTTTTGTTGCCACAGCAAAGGTGCCAGCGGGGAAAAGTGATGCTGGTCCTCACTGCCTCCTGGAACCCCTTCAAATGCCCCATACACTTTGGCCCTCTCTGCTTTCCTGCGGACTCTATCCTCAAAAGCACCTGTTTTCACTCTCGGCAGCCTCCAGAGCAAAAAAGAAAAATGTCCAGCTTTTACTGCCACAGCAAAGGTGCCAGCGGGGAAAAGTGATGCTGGTCCTCACTGCCTCCTGGAAGCCCTTCAAATGCCCCAGACAATTTGGCCCTCTCTGCTTTCCTGCGGACTCCATCCTCAAAAGCACCTGTTTTCGCTTTCGGCGTTGTTTGGATCAAAAAAGACAAACGTCCAGCTTTTGCTGCCACAGCAAAGGTGCCAGCGGGGAAAAGTGATGCTGGTCCTCACTGCCTCCTGGAACCCCTTCAAATGCCCCAGACAATTTGGCCCTTTCTGCTTTCCTGCGGACTCCATCCTCAAAAGCACCTGTTTTCACTCTCGGCAGCCTCCAGAGCAAAAAAGACAAACGTCCAGCTTTTGCCTCCACAGCAAAGGTGCCAGCGGGGAAAAGTGATGCTGGTCCTCACTGCCTCCTGGAACCCCTTCAAATGCCCCAGACAATTTGGCCCTCTCTGCTTTCCTGCGGACTCCATCCTCAAAAGCACCTGTTTTCGCTTTCGGCGGTGTTTGGAGCAAAAAAGACAAAGGTCCAGCTTTTGCTGCCACAGCAAAGGTGCCAGCGGGGAAAAGTGATGCTGGTCCTCACTGCCTCCTGGAACCCCTTCAAATGCCCCAGACAATTTGGCCCTCTCTGCTTTCCTGCGGACTCTATCCTCAAAAGCACCTGTTTTCACTCTCGGCAGCCTCCAGAGCAAAAAAGACAAACGTCCAGCTTTTGCTGCCACAGCAAAGGTGCCAGCGGGGAAAAGTGATGCTGGTCCTCACTGCCTCCTGGAACCCCTTCAAATGCCCCAGACAATTTGGCCCTTTCTGCTTTCCTGTGGACTCCATCCTCAAAAGTACCTGTTTTCACTCTCGCAGTCTCCAGAGCAAAAAAGACAAACGTCCAGCTTTTGCCTCCACAGCAAAGGTGCCAGCGGGGAAAAGTGATGCTGGTCCTCACTGCCTCCTGGAACCCCTTCAAATGCCCCAGACAATTTGGCCCTCTCTGCTTTCCTGCGGACTCCATCCTCAAAAGCACCTGTTTTCACTCTCGGCAGCCTCCGGAGCAAAAAAGACAAACGTCCAGCTTTTGCTGCCACAGCAAAGGTGCCAGCGGGGAAAAGTGATGCTGGTCCTCACTGCCTCCTGGAACCCCTTCAAATGCCCCAGACAATTTGGCCCTCTCTGCTTTCCTGCGGACTCCATCCTCAAAAGCACGTGTTTTCACTCTCGGCTGCCTCAGGAGCAAAAAAGACAAACGTCCAGCTTTTGCTGCCACAGCAAAGGTGCCAGCGGGGAAAAGTGATGCTGGTCCTCACTGCCTCCTGGAACCCCTTCAAATGCCCCAGACAATTTGGCCCTCTCTGCTTTCCTGCGGACTCCATCCTCAAAAGCACCTGTTTTCGCTTTCGGCTGTGTTTAGAGCAAAAAAGACAAACGTCCAGCTGTTGCTGCCACAGCAAAGGTGCCAGCGGGGAAAAGTGATGCTGGTCCTCACTGCCTCCTGGAACCCCTTCAAATGCCCCAGACAATTTGGCCCTCTCTGCTTTCCTGCGGACTCCATCCTCAAAAGCACCTGTTTTCGCTTTCGGCGGTGTTAGGAGCAAAAAAGAAAAACGTCCAGCTTTTGCTGCCACAGCAAAGGTGCTATCTGGGAAAAATGATGCTGGTCCTCACTGCCTCCTGGAACCCCTTCAAATGCCCCAGACAATTTGGCCCTCTCTGCTTTCCTGCGGACTCCATCCTCAAAAGCACCTGTTTTCACTCTCGGCAGCCTCCGGAGCAAAAAAGACAAACGTCCAGCTTTTGCTGCCACAGCAAAGGTGCCAGCGGGGAAAAGTGATGCTGGTCCTCACTGCCTCCTGGAACCCCTTCAAATGCCCCAGACAATTTGGCCCTCTCTGCTTTCCTGCGGACTCCATCCTCAAAAGCACCTTTTTTCACTCTCGGCAGCCTCCGGAGCAAAAAAGAAAAACGTCCAGCTTTTGCTGCCACAGCAAAGGTGCCAGCGGGGAAAAGTGATGCTGGTCCTCACTGCCTCCTGGAACCCCTTCAAATGCCCCAGACAATTTGGCCCTCTCTGCTTTCCTGCGGACTCCATCCTCAAAAGCACCTGTTTTCGCTTTCGGCGGTGTTAGGAGCAAAAAAGACAAACGTCCAGCTTTTGCTGCCACAGCAAAGGTGCCAGCGGGGAAAAGTGATGCTGGTCCTCACTGCCTCCTGGAACCCCTTCAAATGCCCCAGACAATTTGGCCCTCTCTGCTTTCCTGCGGACTCCATCCTCAAAAGCACCTGTTTTCACTCTCGGCAGCCTCCGGAGCAAAAAAGACAAATGTCCAGCTTTTATTGCCACAGCAAAGGTGCCAGCGGGGAAAAGTGATGCTGGTCCTCACTGCCTCCTGGAACCCCTTCAAATGCCCCAGACAATTTGGCCCTCTCTGCTTTCCTGCGGACTCCGTCCTCGAAAGCACCTGTTTTCGCTTTCGGCGTTGTTTCGATCAAAAAAGACAAACGTCCAGCTTTTGCTGCCACAGCAAAGGTGCCAGCGGGGAAAAGTGATGCTGGTCCTCACTGCCTCCTGGAACCCCTTCAAATGCCCCAGACAATTTGGCCCTTTCTGCTTTCCTGTGGACTCCATCCTCAAAAGCACCTTTTTTCACTCTTTGCAGCCTCCAGAGCAAAAAAGACAAACGTCCAGCTTTTGCCTCCACAGCAAAGGTGCCAGCGGGGAAAAGTGATGCTGGTCCTCACTGCCTCCTGGAACCCATTCAAATGCCCCAGACAATTTGGCCCTCTCTGCTTTCCTGCGGACTCCATCCTCAAAAGCACCTGTTTTCACTCTCGGCAGCCTCCAGAGCAAAAAAGACAAACGTCCAGCTTTTGCCTCCACAGCAAAGGTGCCAGCGGGGAAAAGTGATGCTGGTCCTCACTGCCTCCTGGAACCCCTTCAAATGCCCCAGACAATTTGGCCCTCTCTGCTTTCCTGCGGACTCCATCCTCAAAAGCACCTTTTTTCACTCTCGGCAGCCTCCGGAGCAAAAAAGACAAACGTCCAGCTTTTGCTGCCACAGCAAAGGTGCCAGCGGGGAAAAGTGATGCTGGTCCTCACTGCCTCCTGGAACCCCTTCAAATGCCCCAGACAATTTGGCCCTCTCTGCTTTCCTGCGGACTCCATCCTCAAAAGCACCTGTTTTCGCTTTCGGCAGGCTCCGGAGCAAAAAAGACAAACGTCCAGCTTTTGCTGCCACAGCAAAGGTGCCAGCGGGGAAAAGTGATGCTGGTCCTCACTGCCTCCTGGAACCCCTTCAAATGCCCCATACACTTTGGCCCTCTCTGCTTTCCTGCGGACTCTATCCTCAAAAGCACCTGTTTTCACTCTCGGCAGCCTCCAGAGCAAAAAAGAAAAATGTCCAGCTTTTACTGCCACAGCAAAGGTGCCAGCGGGGAAAAGTGATGCTGGTCCTCACTGCCTCCTGGAAGCCCTTCAAATGCCCCAGACAATTTGGCCCTCTCTGCTTTCCTGCGGACTCCATCCTCAAAAGCACCTGTTTTCGCTTTCGGCGTTGTTTGGATCAAAAAAGACAAACGTCCAGCTTTTGCTGCCACAGCAAAGGTGCCAGCGGGGAAAAGTGATGCTGGTCCTCACTGCCTCCTGGAACCCCTTCAAATGCCCCAGACAATTTGGCCCTTTCTGCTTTCCTGCGGACTCCATCCTCAAAAGCACCTGTTTTCACTCTCGGCAGCCTCCAGAGCAAAAAAGACAAACGTCCAGCTTTTGCCTCCACAGCAAAGGTGCCAGCGGGGAAAAGTGATGCTGGTCCTCACTGCCTCCTGGAACCCATTCAAATGCCCCAGACAATTTGGCCCTCTCTGCTTTCCTGCGGACTCCATCCTCAAAAGCACCTGTTTTCACTCTCGGCACCCTCCGGAGCAAAAAAGACAAACGTCCAGCTTTTGCTGCCACAGCAAAGGTGCCAGCGGGGAAAAGTGATGCTGGTCCTCACTGCCTCCTGGAACCCCTTCAAATGCCCCAGACAATTTGGCCCTCTCTGCTTTCCTGCGGACTCCATCCTCAACAGCACCTTTTTTCACTCTCGGCAGCCTCCGGAGCAAAAAAGACAAACGTCCAGCTTTTGCTGCCACAGCAAAGGTGCCAGCGGGGAAAAGTGATGCTGGTCCTCACTGCCTCCTGGAACCCCTTCAAATGCCCCAGACAATTTGGCCCTTTCTGCTTTCCTGTGGACTCCATCCTCAAAAGCACCTGTTTTCACTCTCGGCAGCCTCCGGAGCAAAAAAGACAAACGTCCAGCTTTTGCTGCCACAGCAAAGGTGCCAGCGGGGAAAAGTGATGCTGGTCCTCACTGCCTCCTGGAACCCCTTCAAATGCCCCAGACAATTTGGCCCTCTCTGCTTTCCTGCGGACTCCATCCTCAAAAGCACCTGTTTTCGCTTTCGGCAGGCTCCGGAGCAAAAAAGACAAACGTCCAGCTTTTGTTGCCACAGCAAAGGTGCCAGCGGGGAAAAGTGATGCTGGTCCTCACTGCCTCCTGGAACCCCTTCAAATGCCCCATACACTTTGGCCCTCTCTGCTTTCCTGCGGACTCTATCCTCAAAAGCACCTGTTTTCACTCTCGGCAGCCTCCAGAGCAAAAAAGAAAAATGTCCAGCTTTTACTGCCACAGCAAAGGTGCCAGCGGGGAAAAGTGATGCTGGTCCTCACTGCCTCCTGGAACCCCTTCAAATGCCCCAGACAATTTGGCCCTCTCTGCTTTCCTGCGGACTCCATCCTCAAAAGCACCTGTTTTCGCTTTCGGCGTTGTTTGGATCAAAAAAGACAAACGTCCAGCTTTTGCTGCCACAGCAAAGGTGCCAGCGGGGAAAAGTGATGCTGGTCCTCACTGCCTCCTGGAACCCCTTCAAATGCCCCAGACAATTTGGCCCTTTCTGCTTTCCTGCGGACTCCATCCTCAAAAGCACCTGTTTTCACTCTCGGCAGCCTCCAGAGCAAAAAAGACAAACGTCCAGCTTTTGCCTCCACAGCAAAGGTGCCAGCGGGGAAAAGTGATGCTGGTCCTCACTGCCTCCTGGAACCCCTTCAAATGCCCCAGACAATTTGGCCCTCTCTGCTTTCCTGCGGACTCCATCCTCAAAAGCACCTGTTTTCGCTTTCGGCGGTGTTTGGAGCAAAAAAGACAAAGGTCCAGCTTTTGCTGCCACAGCAAAGGTGCCATCGGGGAAAAGTGATGCTGGTCCTCACTGCCTCCTGGAACCCCTTCAAATGCCCCAGACAATTTGGCCCTCTCTGCTTTCCTGCGGACTCTATCCTCAAAAGCACCTGTTTTCACTCTCGGCAGCCTCCAGAGCAAAAAAGACAAACGTCCAGCTGTTGCTGCCACAGCAAAGGTGCCAGCGGGGAAAAGTGATGCTGGTCCTCACTGCCTCCTGGAACCCCTTCAAATGCCCCAGACAATTTGGCCCTTTCTGCTTTCCTGTGGACTCCATCCTCAAAAGTACCTGTTTTCACTCTCGCAGTCTCCAGAGCAAAAAAGACAAACGTCCAGCTTTTGCCTCCACAGCAAAGGTGCCAGCGGGGAAAAGTGATGCTGGTCCTCACTGCCTCCTGGAACCCCTTCAAATGCCCCAGACAATTTGGCCCTCTCTGCTTTCCTGCGGACTCCATCCTCAAAAGCACCTGTTTTCACTCTCGGCAGCCTCCGGAGCAAAAAAGACAAACGTCCAGCTTTTGCTGCCACAGCAAAGGTGCCAGCGGGGAAAAGTGATGCTGGTCCTCACTGCCTCCTGGAACCCCTTCAAATGCCCCAGACAATTTGGCCCTCTCTGCTTTCCTGCGGACTCCATCCTCAAAAGCACGTGTTTTCACTCTCGGCTGCCTCAGGAGCAAAAAAGACAAACGTCCAGCTTTTGCTGCCACAGCAAAGGTGCCAGCGGGGAAAAGTGATGCTGGTCCTCACTGCCTCCTGGAACCCCTTCAAATGCCCCAGACAATTTGGCCCTCTCTGCTTTCCTGCGGACTCCATCCTCAAAAGCACCTGTTTTCGCTTTCGGCTGTGTTTAGAGCAAAAAAGACAAACGTCCAGCTGTTGCTGCCACAGCAAAGGTGCCAGCGGGGAAAAGTGATGCTGGTCCTCACTGCCTCCTGGAACCCCTTCAAATGCCCCAGACAATTTGGCCCTCTCTGCTTTCCTGCGGACTCCATCCTCAAAAGCACCTGTTTTCGCTTTCGGCGGTGTTAGGAGCAAAAAAGAAAAACGTCCAGCTTTTGCTGCCACAGCAAAGGTGCTATCTGGGAAAAATGATGCTGGTCCTCACTGCCTCCTGGAACCCCTTCAAATGCCCCACACAATTTGGCCCTCTCTGCTTTCCTGCGGACTCCATCCTCAAAAGCACCTGTTTTCACTCTCGGCAGCCTCCGGAGCAAAAAAGACAAACGTCCAGCTTTTGCTGCCACAGCAAAGGTGCCAGCGGGGAAAAGTGATGCTGGTCCTCACTGCCTCCTGGAACCCCTTCAAATGCCCCAGACAATTTGGCCCTCTCTGCTTTCCTGCGGACTCCATCCTCAAAAGCACCTTTTTTCACTCTCGGCAGCCTCCGGAGCAAAAAAGAAAAACGTCCAGCTTTTGCTGCCACAGCAAAGGTGCCAGCGGGGAAAAGTGATGCTGGTCCTCACTGCCTCCTGGAACCCCTTCAAATGCCCCACACAATTTGGCCCTCTCTGCTTTCCTGCGGACTCCATCCTCAAAAGCACCTGTTTTCGCTTTCGGCGGTGTTAGGAGCAAAAAAGACAAACGTCCAGCTTTTGCTGCCACAGCAAAGGTGCCAGCGGGGAAAAGTGATGCTGGTCCTCACTGCCTCCTGGAACCCCTTCAAATGCCCCAGACAATTTGGCCCTCTCTGCTTTCCTGCGGACTCCATCCTCAAAAGCACCTGTTTTCACTCTCGGCAGCCTCCGGAGCAAAAAAGACAAATGTCCAGCTTTTATTGCCACAGCAAAGGTGCCAGCGGGGAAAAGTGATGCTGGTCCTCACTGCCTCCTGGAACCCCTTCAAATGCCCCAGACAATTTGGCCCTCTCTGCTTTCCTGCGGACTCCGTCCTCGAAAGCACCTGTTTTCGCTTTCGGCGTTGTTTCGATCAAAAAAGACAAACGTCCAGCTTTTGCTGCCACAGCAAAGGTGCCAGCGGGGAAAAGTGATGCTGGTCCTCACTGCCTCCTGGAACCCCTTCAAATGCCCCAGACAATTTGGCCCTTTCTGCTTTCCTGTGGACTCCATCCTCAAAAGCACCTTTTTTCACTCTTGGCAGCCTCCAGAGCAAAAAAGACAAACGTCCAGCTTTTGCCTCCACAGCAAAGGTGCCAGCGGGGAAAAGTGATGCTGGTCCTCACTGCCTCCTGGAACCCATTCAAATGCCCCAGACAATTTGGCCCTCTCTGCTTTCCTGCGGACTCCATCCTCAAAAGCACCTGTTTTCAATCTCGGCAGCCTCCAGAGCAAAAAAGACAAACATCCAGCTTTTGCCTCCACAGCAAAGGTGCCAGCGGGGAAAAGTGATGCTGGTCCTCACTGCCTCCTGGAACCCCTTCAAATGCCCCAGACAATTTGGCCCTCTCTGCTTTCCTGCGGACTCCATCCTCAAAAGCACCTTTTTTCACTCTCGGCAGCCTCCGGAGCAAAAAAGACAAACGTCCAGCTTTTGCTGCCACAGCAAAGGTGCCAGCGGGGAAAAGTGATGCTGGTCCTCACTGCCTCCTGGAACCCCTTCAAATGCCCCAGACAATTTGGCCCTCTCTGCTTTCCTGCGGACTCCATCCTCAAAAGCACCTGTTTTCGCTTTCGGCAGGCTCCGGAGCAAAAAAGACAAACGTCCAGCTTTTGTTGCCACAGCAAAGGTGCCAGCGGGGAAAAGTGATGCTGGTCCTCACTGCCTCCTGGAACCCCTTCAAATGCCCCATACACTTTGGCCCTCTCTGCTTTCCTGCGGACTCTATCCTCAAAAGCACCTGTTTTCACTCTCGGCAGCCTCCAGAGCAAAAAAGAAAAATGTCCAGCTTTTACTGCCACAGCAAAGGTGCCAGCGGGGAAAAGTGATGCTGGTCCTCACTGCCTCCTGGAAGCCCTTCAAATGCCCCAGACAATTTGGCCCTCTCTGCTTTCCTGCGGACTCCATCCTCAAAAGCACCTGTTTTCGCTTTCGGCGTTGTTTGGATCAAAAAAGACAAACGTCCAGCTTTTGCTGCCACAGCAAAGGTGCCAGCGGGGAAAAGTGATGCTGGTCCTCACTGCCTCCTGGAACCCCTTCAAATGCCCCAGACAATTTGGCCCTTTCTGCTTTCCTGCGGACTCCATCCTCAAAAGCACCTGTTTTCACTCTCGGCAGCCTCCAGAGCAAAAAAGACAAACGTCCAGCTTTTGCCTCCACAGCAAAGGTGCCAGCGGGGAAAAGTGATGCTGGTCCTCACTGCCTCCTGGAACCCATTCAAATGCCCCAGACAATTTGGCCCTCTCTGCTTTCCTGCGGACTCCATCCTCAAAAGCACCTGTTTTCACTCTCGGCACCCTCCGGAGCAAAAAAGACAAACGTCCAGCTTTTGCTGCCACAGCAAAGGTGCCAGCGGGGAAAAGTGATGCTGGTCCTCACTGCCTCCTGGAACCCCTTCAAATGCCCCAGACAATTTGGCCCTCTCTGCTTTCCTGCGGACTCCATCCTCAACAGCACCTTTTTTCACTCTCGGCAGCCTCCGGAGCAAAAAAGACAAACGTCCAGCTTTTGCTGCCACAGCAAAGGTGCCAGCGGGGAAAAGTGATGCTGGTCCTCACTGCCTCCTGGAACCCCTTCAAATGCCCCAGACAATTTGGCCCTTTCTGCTTTCCTGTGGACTCCATCCTCAAAAGCACCTGTTTTCACTCTCGGCAGCCTCCGGAGCAAAAAAGACAAACGTCCAGCTTTTGCTGCCACAGCAAAGGTGCCAGCGGGGAAAAGTGATGCTGGTCCTCACTGCCTCCTGGAAGCCCTTCAAATGCCCCAGACAATTTGGCCCTCTTTGTTTTCCTGCGTACTCCATCCTCAAAAGCACCTGTTTTCACTCTCGGCCGCCTCAGGAGCAAAAAAGACAAACGTCCAGCTTTTGCTGCCACAGCAAAGGTGCCAGCAGGGAAAAGTGATGCTGGTCCTCACTGCCTCCTGGAACCCCTTCAAATGCCCCAGACAATTTGGCCCTCTCTGCTTTCCTGCGGACTGTGTCATCAAAAGCACCTGTTTTCACTCTCGGCAGCCTCCGGAGCAAAAAAGACAAACGTCCAGCTTTTGCCTCCACAGCAAAGGTGCCAGCAGGGAAAAGTGATGCTGGTCCTCACTGCCTCCTGGAACCCCTTCAAATGCCCCAGACCATTTGGCCCTCTCTGCTTTCCTGCGGACTCCATCCTCAAAAGCACCTGTTTTCACTCTCGGCAGCCTCCGGAGCAAAAAAGACAAACGTCCAGCTTTTGCTGCCACAGCAAAGGTGCCAGCGGGGAAAAGTGATGCTGGTCCTCACTGCCTCCTGGAACCCCTTCAAATGCCCCAGACAATTTGGCCCTCTCTGCTTTCCTGCGGACTCTATCCTCAAAAGCACCTGTTTTCACTCTCGGCTGCCTCAGGAGCAAAAAAGACAAACGTCCAGCTTTTGCTGCCACAGCAAAGGTGCCAGCGGGGAAAAGTGATGCTGGTCCTCACTGCCTCCTGGAACCCCTTCAAATGCCCCAGACAATTTGGCCCTTTCTGCTTTCCTGCGGACTCCATCCTCAAAAGCACCTGTTTTCACTCTCGGCAGCCTCCAGAGCAAAAAAGACAAACGTCCAGCTTTTGCCTCCACAGCAAAGGTGCCAGCGGGGAAAAGTGATGCTGGTCCTCACTGCCTCCTGGAACCCATTCAAATGCCCCAGACAATTTGGCCCTCTCTGCTTTCCTGCGGACTCCATCCTCAAAAGCACCTGTTTTCACTCTCGGCACCCTCCGGAGCAAAAAAGACAAACGTCCAGCTTTTGCTGCCACAGCAAAGGTGCCAGCGGGGAAAAGTGATGCTGGTCCTCACTGCCTCCTGGAACCCCTTCAAATGCCCCAGACAATTTGGCCCTCTCTGCTTTCCTGCGGACTCCATCCTCAACAGCACCTTTTTTCACTCTCGGCAGCCTCCGGAGCAAAAAAGACAAACGTCCAGCTTTTGCTGCCACAGCAAAGGTGCCAGCGGGGAAAAGTGATGCTGGTCCTCACTGCCTCCTGGAACCCCTTCAAATGCCCCAGACAATTTGGCCCTTTCTGCTTTCCTGTGGACTCCATCCTCAAAAGCACCTGTTTTCACTCTCGGCAGCCTCCGGAGCAAAAAAGACAAACGTCCAGCTTTTGCTGCCACAGCAAAGGTGCCAGCGGGGAAAAGTGATGCTGGTCCTCACTGCCTCCTGGAAGCCCTTCAAATGCCCCAGACAATTTGGCCCTCTTTGTTTTCCTGCGTACTCCATCCTCAAAAGCACCTGTTTTCACTCTCGGCCGCCTCAGGAGCAAAAAAGACAAACGTCCAGCTTTTGCTGCCACAGCAAAGGTGCCAGCAGGGAAAAGTGATGCTGGTCCTCACTGCCTCCTGGAACCCCTTCAAATGCCCCAGACAATTTGGCCCTCTCTGCTTTCCTGCGGACTGTGTCATCAAAAGCACCTGTTTTCACTCTCGGCAGCCTCCGGAGCAAAAAAGACAAACGTCCAGCTTTTGCCTCCACAGCAAAGGTGCCAGCAGGGAAAAGTGATGCTGGTCCTCACTGCCTCCTGGAACCCCTTCAAATGCCCCAGACAATTTGGCCCTCTCTGCTTTCCTGCGGACTCCATCCTCAAAAGCACCTGTTTTCACTCTCGGCAGCCTCCGGAGCAAAAAAGACAAACGTCCAGCTTTTGCTGCCACAGCAAAGGTGCCAGCGGGGAAAAGTGATGCTGGTCCTCACTGCCTCCTGGAACCCCTTCAAATGCCCCAGACAATTTGGCCCTCTCTGCTTTCCTGCGGACTCTATCCTCAAAAGCACCTGTTTTCACTCTCGGCTGCCTCAGGAGCAAAAAAGACAAAGGTCCAGCTTTTGCTGCCACAGCAAAGGTGCCAGCGGGGAAAAGTGATGCTGGTCCTCACTGCCTCCTGCAACCCCTTCAAATGCCCCACACAATTTGGCCCTCTCTGCTTTCCTGCGGACTCCATCCTCAAAAGCACCTGTTTTCACTTTCGGCGCCCCCAGGAGCAAAAAAGACAAACGTCCAGCTGTTGCTGCCACAGCAAAGGTGCCAGCGGGGAAAAGTGATGCTGGTCCTCACTGCTTCCTGGATCCCCTTCAAATGCCCCAGACAATTTGGCCCTTTCTGCTTTCCTGCGGACTCCATCCTCAAAAGCACCTGTTTTCACTCTCGCAGTCTCCAGAGCAAAAAAGACAAACGTCCAGCTTTTGCTGCCACAGCAAAGGTGCCAGCGGGGAAAAGTGATGCTGGTCCTCACTGCCTCCTGGAACCCCTTCAAATGCCCCAGACAATTTGGCCCTCTCTGCTTTCCTGCGGTCTCCATCCTCAAAAGCACCTGTTTTCGATTTCGGCGGTGTTTAGAGCAAAAAAGACAAACGTCCAGCTTTTGCTGCCACAGCAAAGGTGCCAGCGGGGAAAAGTAATGCTGGTCCTCACTGCCTCCTGGAACCCCTTCAAATGCCCCAGACAATTTGGCCCTCTCTGCTTTCCTGCGGACTCCATCCTCAAAAGCACCTGTTTTCACTCTCGGCAGCCTCCGAGGCAAAAAAGAAAAACGTCCAGCTTTTGCTGCCACAGCAAAGGTGCCAGCGGGGAAAAGTGATGCTGGTCCTCACTGCCTCCTGGAACCCCTTCAAATGCCCCAGACAATTTGGCCCTCTCTGCTTTCCTGCGGACTCCATCCTCAAAAGCACCTGTTTTTGCTTTCGGCGGCGTTTGGAGCAAAAAAGACAAACGTCCAGCTTTTGCTGCCACAGCAAAGGTGCCAGCGGGGAAAAGTGATGCTGGTCCTCACTGCCTCCTGGAACCCCTTCAAATGCCCCAGACAATTTGGCCCTCTCTGCTTTCCTGCGGACTCCATCCTCAACAGCACTTGTTTTTGCTTTCGGCGTTGTTTGGATCAAAAAAGACAAACGTCCAGCTTTTGCTGCCACAGCAAAGGTGCCAGCGGGGAAAAGTGATGCTGGTCCTCACTGCCTCCTGGAACCCCTTCAAATGCCCCAGACAATTTGGCCCTCTCTGCTTTCCTGCAGACTCCATCCTCAAAAGCACCTGTTTTCGCTTTCGGCGGTGTTTGGATCAAAAAAGACAAACGTCCAGCTTTTGCTGCCACAGCAAAGGTGCCAGCGGGGAAAAGTGATGCTGGTCCTCACTGCCTCCTGGAACCCCTTCAAATGCCCCAGACAATTTGGCCCTCTCTGCTTTCCTGCGGACTCCATCCTCAAAAGCACCTGTTTTCACTCTCGGCAGCCTCCGGAGCAAAAAAGACAAACGTCCAGCTTTTGCTGCCATAGCAAAGGTGCCAGCGGGGAAAAGTGATGCTGGTCCTCACTGCCTCCTGGAACCCCTTCAAATGCCCCAGACAATTTGGCCCTCTCTGCTTTCCTGCGGACTCCATCCTCAAAAGCACCTGTTTTCGATTTCGGCGGTGTTTAGAGCAAAAAAGACAAACGTCCAGCTTTTGCTGCCACAGCAAAGGTGCCAGCGGGGAAAAGTGATGCTGGTCCTCACTGCCTCCTGGAACCCCTTCAAATGCCCCAGACAATTTGGCCCTCTCTGCTTTCCTGCGGACTCCATCCTCAAAAGCACCTGTTTTCACTCTCGGCGGTGTTTGGAGCAAAAAAGACAAACGTCCAGCTTTTGCTGCCACAGCAAAGGTGCCAGCGGGGAAAAGTGATGCTGGTCCTCACTGCCTCCTGGAACCCCTTCAAATGCCCCAGACAATTTGGCCCTCTCTGCTTTCCTGCAGACTCCATCCTCAAAAGCACCTGTTTTCGCTTTCGGCGGTGTTTGGAGAAAAAAGACAAACGTCCAGCTTTTGCTGCCACAGCAAAGGTGCCAGCGGGGAAAAGTGATGCTGGTCCTCACTGCCTCCTGGAACCCCTTCAAATGCCCCAGACAATTTGGCCCTTTCTGCTTTCCTGTGGACTCCATCCTCAAAAGCACCTGTTTTCACTCTCGCAGTCTCTAGAGCAAAAAAGACAAACGTCCAGCTTTTGCCTCCACAGCAAAGGTGCCAGCGGGGAAAAGTGATGCTGGTCCTCACTGCCTCCTGGAACCCCTTCAAATGCCCCAGACAATTTGGCCCTCTCTGCTTTCCTGCGGACTCCATCCTCAAAAGCACCTGTTTTCACTCTCGGCAGCCTCCGGAGCAAAAAAGACAAACGTCCAGCTTTTGCTGCCACAGCAAAGGTGCCAGCGGGGAAAAGTGATGCTGGTCCTCACTGCCTCCTGGAACCCCTTCAAATGCCCCAGACAATTTGGCCCTCTCTGCTTTCCTGCGGACTCCATCCTCAAAAGCACCTGTTTTCACTCTCGGCAGCCTCCGGAGCAAAAAAGACAAACGTCCAGCTTTTGCTGCCACAGCAAAGGTGCCAGCGGGGAAAAGTGATGCTGGTCCTCACTGCCTCCTGGAACCCCTTCAAATGCCCCAGAGAATTTGGCCCACTCTGCTTTCCTGCGGACTCCATCCTCAAAAGCACCTGTTTTCGCTTTCGGCGGTGTTTAGAGCAAAAAAGACAAACGTCCAGCTTTTGCCTCCACAGCAAAGGTGCCAGCGGGGAAAAGTGATGCTGGTCCTCACTGCCTCCTGGAACCCCTTCAAATGCCCCAGACAATTTGGCCCTCTCTGCTTTCCTGCGGACTCCATCCTCAAAAGCACCTGTTTTCACTCTCGGCAGCCTCCGGAGTAAAAAAGACAAACGTCCAGCTTTTGCTGCCACAGCAAAGGTGCCAGCGGGGAAAAGTGATGCTGGTCCTCACTGCCTCCTGGAACCCCTTCAAATGCCCCAGACAATTTGGCCCTCTCTGCTTTCCTGCGGAGTCCACCCTCAAAAGCACCTGTTTTCACTCTCGGCTGCCTCAGGAGCAAAAAAGACAAACGTCCAGCTTTTGCTGCCACAGCAAAGGTGCCAGCGGGGAAAAGTGATGCTGGTCCTCACTGCCTCCTGGAACCCCTTCAAATGCCCCAGACAATTTGGCCCTCTCTGCTTTCCTGCGGACTCCATCCTCAAAAGCACCTGTTTTCGCTTTCGGCGGTGTTTAGAGCAAAAAAGACAAACGTCCAGCTTTTGCTGCCACAGCAAAGGTGCCAGCGGGGAAAAGTGATGCTGGTCCTCACTGCCTCCTGGAACCCCTTCAAATGCCCCAGACAATTTGGCCCTCTCTGCTTTCCTGCGGACTCCATCCTCAAAACCACCTGTTTTCACACTCGGCAGCCTCCGGAGCAAAAAAGACAAACGTCCAGCTTTTGCTGCCACAGCAAAGGTGCCAGCGGGGAAAAGTGATGCTGGTCCTCACTGCCTCCTGGAACCCCTTCAAATGCCCCAGACAATTTGGCCCTCTCTGCTTTCCTGCGGACTCCATCCTCAAAAGCACCTGTTTTCACTCTCGGCTGCCTCAGGAGCAAAAAAGACAAACGTCCAGCTTTTGCTGCCACAGCAAAGGTGCCAGCGGGGAAAAGTGATGCTGGTCCTCACTGCCTCCTGGAACCCCTTCAAATGCCCCAGACAATTTGGCCCTCTCTGCTTTCCTGCGGATTCCATCCTCATAAGCACCTGTTTTCACTCTCGGCAGGCTCCGGAGCAAAAAAGACAAACGTCCAGCTTTTGTTGCCACAGCAAAGGTGCCAGCGGGGAAAAGTGATGCTGGTCCTCACTGCCTCCTGGAACCCCTTCAAATGCCCCAGACAATTTGGCCCTCTCTGCTTTCCTGCGGACTCCATCCTCAAAAGCACCTGTTTTCACTCTCGGCAGCCTCCGGAGCAAAAAAGACAAACGTCCAGCTTTTGCTGCCACAGCAAAGGTGCCAGCGGGGAAAAGTGATGCTGGTCCTCACTGCCTCCTGGAACCCCTTCAAATGCCCCAGACAATTTGGCCCTCTCTGCTTTCCTGCGGACTCCATCCTCAAAAGCATCTGTTTTCGCTTTCGGCGGTGTTTAGAGCAAAAAAGACAAACGTCCAGCTTTTGCCTCCACAGCAAAGGTGCCAGCAGGGAAAAGTGATGCTGGTCCTCACTGCCTCCTGGAACCCCTTCAAATGCCCCAGACAATTTGGCCCTCTCTGCTTTCCTGCGGACTCCATCCTCAAAAGCACCTGTTTTCGCTTTCGGCGGCGTTTGGAGCAAAAAAGACAAACGTCCAGCTTTTGCTGCCACAGCAAAGGTGCCAGCGGGGAAAAGTGATGCTGGTCCTCACTGCCTCCTGGAACCCCTTCAAATGCCCCAGACAATTTGGCCCTTTCTGCTTTCCTGTGGACTCCATCCTCAAAAGCACCTGTTTTCACTCTCGCAGTCTCCAGAGCAAAAAAGACAAACGTCCAGCTTTTGCCTCCACAGCAAAGGTGCCAGCGGGGAAAAGTGATGCTGGTCCTCACTGCCTCCTGGAACCCCTTCAAATGCCCCAGACAATTTGGCCCTCTCTGCTTTCCTGCGGACTCCATCCTCAAAAGCACCTGTTTTCACTCTCGGCAGCCTCCGGAGCAAAAAAGACAAACGTCCAGCTTTTGCTGCCACAGCAAAGGTGCCAGCGGGGAAAAGTGATGCTGGTCCTCACTGCCTCCTGGAACCCCTTCAAATGCCCCAGAGAATTTGGCCCACTCTGCTTTCCTGCGGACTCCATCCTCAAAAGCACCTGTTTTCGCTTTCGGCGGTGTTTAGAGCAAAAAAGACAAACGTCCAGCTTTTGCCTCCACAGCAAAGGTGCCAGCGGGGAAAAGTGATGCTGGTCCTCACTGCCTCCTGGAACCCCTTCAAATGCCCCAGACAATTTGGCCCTCTCTGCTTTCCTGCGGACTCCATCCTCAAAAGCACCTGTTTTCACTCTCGGCAGCCTCCGGAGTAAAAAAGACAAACGTCCAGCTTTTGCTGCCACAGCAAAGGTGCCAGCGGGGAAAAGTGATGCTGGTCCTCACTGCCTCCTGGAACCCCTTCAAATGCCCCAGACAATTTGGCCCTCTCTGCTTTCCTGCGGAGTCCACCCTCAAAAGCACCTGTTTTCACTCTCGGCTGCCTCAGGAGCAAAAAAGACAAACGTCCAGCTTTTGCTGCCACAGCAAAGGTGCCAGCGGGGAAAAGTGATGCTGGTCCTCACTGCCTCCTGGAACCCCTTCAAATGCCCCAGACAATTTGGCCCTCTCTGCTTTCCTGCGGACTCCATCCTCAAAAGCACCTGTTTTCGCTTTCGGCGGTGTTTAGAGCAAAAAAGACAAACGTCCAGCTTTTGCTGCCACAGCAAAGGTGCCAGCGGGGAAAAGTGATGCTGGTCCTCACTGCCTCCTGGAACCCCTTCAAATGCCCCAGACAATTTGGCCCTCTCTGCTTTCCTGCGGACTCCATCCTCAAAACCACCTGTTTTCACACTCGGCAGCCTCCGGAGCAAAAAAGACAAACGTCCAGCTTTTGCTGCCACAGCAAAGGTGCCAGCGGGGAAAAGTGATGCTGGTCCTCACTGCCTCCTGGAACCCCTTCAAATGCCCCAGACAATTTGGCCCTCTCTGCTTTCCTGCGGACTCCATCCTCAAAAGCACCTGTTTTCACTCTCGGCTGCCTCAGGAGCAAAAAAGACAAACGTCCAGCTTTTGCTGCCACAGCAAAGGTGCCAGCGGGGAAAAGTGATGCTGGTCCTCACTGCCTCCTGGAACCCCTTCAAATGCCCCAGACAATTTGGCCCTCTCTGCTTTCCTGCGGATTCCATCCTCATAAGCACCTGTTTTCACTCTCGGCAGGCTCCGGAGCAAAAAAGACAAACGTCCAGCTTTTGTTGCCACAGCAAAGGTGCCAGCGGGGAAAAGTGATGCTGGTCCTCACTGCCTCCTGGAACCCCTTCAAATGCCCCAGACAATTTGGCCCTCTCTGCTTTCCTGCGGACTCCATCCTCAAAAGCACCTGTTTTCACTCTCGGCAGCCTCCGGAGCAAAAAAGACAAACGTCCAGCTTTTGCTGCCACAGCAAAGGTGCCAGCGGGGAAAAGTGATGCTGGTCCTCACTGCCTCCTGGAACCCCTTCAAATGCCCCAGACAATTTGGCCCTCTCTGCTTTCCTGCGGACTCCATCCTCAAAAGCATCTGTTTTCGCTTTCGGCGGTGTTTAGAGCAAAAAAGACAAACGTCCAGCTTTTGCCTCCACAGCAAAGGTGCCAGCAGGGAAAAGTGATGCTGGTCCTCACTGCCTCCTGGAACCCCTTCAAATGCCCCAGACAATTTGGCCCTCTCTGCTTTCCTGCGGACTCCATCCTCAAAAGCACCTGTTTTCGCTTTCGGCGGCGTTTGGAGCAAAAAAGACAAACGTCCAGCTTTTGCTGCCACAGCAAAGGTGCCAGCGGGGAAAAGTGATGCTGGTCCTCACTGCCTCCTGGAACCCCTTCAAATGCCCCAGACAATTTGGCCCTTTCTGCTTTCCTGTGGACTCCATCCTCAAAAGCACCTGTTTTCACTCTCGCAGTCTCCAGAGCAAAAAAGACAAACGTCCAGCTTTTGCCTCCACAGCAAAGGTGCCAGCGGGGAAAAGTGATGCTGGTCCTCACTGCCTCCTGGAACCCCTTCAAATGCCCCAGACAATTTGGCCCTCTCTGCTTTCCTGCGGACTCCATCCTCAAAAGCACCTGTTTTCACTCTCGGCTGCCTCCGGAGCAAAAAAGACAAACGTCCAGCTTTTGCTGCCACAGCAAAGGTGCCAGCGGGGAAAAGTGATGCTGGTCCTCACTGCCTCCTGGAAGCCCTTCAAATGCCCCAGACAATTTGGCCCACTCTGCTTTCCTGCGGACTCCATCCTCAAAAGCACCTGTTTTCGCTTTCGGCGGTGTTTAGAGCAAAAAAGACAAACGTCCAGCTTTTGCCTCCACAGCAAAGGTGCCAGCAGGGAAAAGTGATGCTGGTCCTCACTGCCTCCTGGAACCCCTTCAAATGCCCCAGACAATTTGGCCCTCTCTGCTTTCCTGCGGACTCCATCCTCAAAAGCACCTGTTTTCACTCTCGGCAGCCTCCGGAGCAAAAAAGACAAACGTCCAGCTTTTGCTGCCACAGCAAAGGTGCCAGCGGGGAAAAGTGATGCTGGTCCTCACTGCCTCCTGGAACCCCTTCAAATGCCCCAGACAATTTGGCCCTCTCTGCTTTCCTGCGGACTCCATCCTCAAAAGCACCTGTTTTCACTCTCGGCTGCCTCAGGAGCAAAAAAGACAAACGTCCAGCTTTTGCTGCCACAGCAAAGGTGCCAGCGGGGAAAAGTGATGCTGGTCCTCACTGCCTCCTGGAACCCCTTCAAATGCCCCAGACAATTTGGCCCTCTCTGCTTTCCTGCGGACTCCATCCTCAAAAGCACTAGTTTTCACTCTCGGCAGCCTCCGGAGCAAAAAAGACAAACGTCCAGCTTTTGCTGCCACAGCAAAGGTGCCAGCGGGGAAAAGTGATGCTGGTCCTCACTGCCTCCTGGAACCCCTTCAAATGCCCCAGACAATTTGGCCCTCTCTGCTTTCCTGCGGACTCCATCCTCAAAAGCACCTGTTTTCACTCTCGGCTGCCTCAGGAGCAAAAAAGACAAACGTCCAGCTTTTGCTGCCACAGCAAAGGTGCCAGCGGGGAAAAGTGATGCTGGTCCTCACTGCCTCCTGGAACCCCTTCAAATGCCCCAGACAATTTGGCCCTCTCTGCTTTCCTGCGGATTCCATCCTCATAAGCACCTGTTTTCACTCTCGGCAGCCTCCGGAGCAAAAAAGACAAACGTCCAGCTTTTGCTGCCACAGCAAAGGTGCCAGCGGGGAAAAGTGATGCTGGTCCTCACTGCCTCCTGGAACCCCTTCAAATGCCCCAGACAATTTGGCCCTCTCTGCTTTCCTGCGGACTCCATCCTCAAAAGCACCTGTTTTCACTCTCGGCAGCCTCCGGAGCAAAAAAGACAAACGTCCAGCTTTTGCTGCCACAGCAAAGGTGCCAGCGGGGAAAAGTGATGCTGGTCCTCACTGCCTCCTGGAAGCCCTTCAAATGCCCCAGACAATTTGGCCCTCTCTGCTTTCCTGCGGACTCCATCCTCAAAAGCACCTGTTTTCGCTTTCGGCGTTGTTTGGATCAAAAAAGACAAACGTCCAGCTTTTGCTGCCACAGCAAAGGTGCCAGCGGGGAAAAGTGATGCTGGTCCTCACTGCCTCCTGGAACCCCTTCAAATGCCCCAGACAATTTGGCCCTCTCTGCTTTCCTGCGGACTCCATCCTCAAAAGCACCTGTTTTCGCTTTCGGCGGTGTTTAGAGCAAAAAAGACAAACGTCCAGCTTTTGCTGCCACAGCAAAGGTGCCATCGGGGAAAAGTGATGCTGGTCCTCACTGCCTCCTGGAACCCCTTCAAATGCCCCAGACAATTTGGCCCTCTCTGCTTTCCTGCGGACTCCATCCTCAAAAGGACCTGTTTTCACTCTCGGCAGCCTCCGGAGCAAAAAAGACAAACGTCCAGCTTTTGCTGCCACAGCAAAGGTGCCAGCGGGGAAAAGTGATGCTGGTCCTCACTGCCTCCTGGAACTCCTTCAAATGCCCCAGACAATTTGGCCCTCTCTGCTTTCCTGCGGACTCCATCCTCAAAAGTACCTGTTTTCACTCTCGGCAGCCTCCGGAGCAAAAAAGACAAACGTCCAGCTTTTGCTGCCACAGCAAAGGTGCCAGCGGGGAAAAGTGATGCTGGTCCTCACTGCCTCCTGGAACCCCTTCAAATGCCCCAGACAATTTGGCCCTCTCTGCTTTCCTGCGGACTCCATCCTCAAAAGCACCTGTTTTCACTCTCGGCAGCCTCCGGAGCAAAAAAGACAAACGTCCAGCTTTTGCTGCCACAGCAAAGGTGCCAGCGGGGAAAAGTGATGCTGGTCCTCACTGCCTCCTGGAACCCCTTCAAATGCCCCAGACAATTTGGCCCTCTCTGCTTTCCTGCGGACTCCATCCTCAAAAGCACCTGTTTTCGCTTTCGGCGGTGTTTAGAGCAAAAAAGACAAACGTCCAGCTTTTGCTGCCACAGCAAAGGTGCCAGCGGGGAAAAGTGATGCTGGTCCTCACTGCCTCCTGGAACCCCTTCAAATGCCCCAGACAATTTGGCCCTCTCTGCTTTCCTGCGGACTCCATCCTCAAAAGCACCTGTTTTCGCTTTCGGCGTTGTTTCGATCAAAAAAGACAAACGTCCAGCTTTTGCTGCCACAGCAAAGGTGCCAGCGGGGAAAAGTGATGCTGGTCCTCACTGCCTCCTGGAACCCCTTCAAATGCCCCAGACAATTTGGCCCTTTCTGCTTTCCTGTGGACTCCATCCTCAAAAGCACCTTTTTTCACTCTCGGCAGCCTCCAGAGCAAAAAAGACAAACGTCCAGCTTTTGCCTCCACAGCAAAGGTGCCAGCGGGGAAAAGTGATGCTGGTCCTCACTGCCTCCTGGAACCCATTCAAATGCCCCAGACAATTTGGCCCTCTCTGCTTTCCTGCGGACTCCATCCTCAAAAGCACCTGTTTTCACTCTCGGCAGCCTCCGGAGCAAAAAAGACAAACGTCCAGCTTTTGCTGCCACAGCAAAGGTGCCAGCGGGGAAAAGTGATGCTGGTCCTCACTGCCTCCTGGAACCCCTTCAAATGCCCCAGACAATTTGGCCCTCTCTGCTTTCCTGCGGACTCCATCCTCAAAAGCACCTTTTTTCACTCTCGGCAGCCTCCGGAGCAAAAAAGACAAACATCCAGCTTTTGTTGCCACAGCAAAGGTGCCAGCGGGGAAAAGTGATGCTGGTCCTCACTGCCTCCTGGAACCCCTTCAAATGCCCCAGACAATTTGGCCCTCTCTGCTTTCCTGCGGACTCTATCCTCAAAAGCACCTGTTTTCACTCTCGGCAGCGTCCAGAGCAAAAAAGACAAACGTCCAGCTTTTGCTGCCACAGCAAAGGTGCCAGCGGGGAAAAGTGATGCTGGTCCTCACTGCCTCCTGGAACCCCTTCAAATGCCCCACACAATTTGGCCCTCTCTGCTTTCCTGCGGACTCCATCCTCAAAAGCACCTGTTTTTGCTTTCGGCGTTGTTTGCATCAAAAAAGACAAACGTCCAGCTTTTGCTGCCACAGCAAAGGTGCCAGCGGGGAAAAGTGATGCTGGTCCTCACTGCCTCCTGGAACCCCTTCAAATGCCCCAGACAATTTGGCCCTTTCTGCTTTCCTGTGGACTCCATCCTCAAAAGCACCTGTTTTCACTCTCGCAGTCTCCAGAGCAAAAAAGACAAACGTCCAGCTTTTGCCTCCACAGCAAAGGTGCCAGCGGGGAAAAGTGATGCTGGTCCTCACTGCCTCCTGGAACCCCTTCAAATGCCCCAGACAATTTGGCCCTCTCTGCTTTCCTGCGGACTCCATCCTCAAAAGCACCTGTTTTCACTCTCGGCAGCCTCCGGAGCAAAAAAGACAAACGTCCAGCTTTTGCTGCCACAGCAAAGGTGCCAGCGGGGAAAAGTGATGCTGGTCCTCACTGCCTCCTGGAACCCCTTCAAATGCCCCAGACAATTTGGCCCTCTCTGCTTTCCTGCGGACTCCATCCTCAAAAGCACCTGTTTTCGCTTTCGGCGGTGTTTAGAGCAAAAAAGACAAACGTCCAGCTTTTGCCTCCACAGCAAAGGTGCCAGCAGGGAAAAGTGATGCTGGTCCTCACTGCCTCCTGGAACCCCTTCAAATGCCCCAGACAATTTGGCCCTCTCTGCTTTCCTGCGGACTCCATCCTCAAAAGCACCTGTTTTCACTCTCGGCAGCCTCCGGAGCAAAAAAGACAAACGTCCAGCTTTTGCTGCCACAGCAAAGGTGCCAGCGGGGAAAAGTGATGCTGGTCCTCACTGCCTCCTGGAACCCCTTCAAATGCCCCAGACAATTTGGCCCTCTCTGCTTTCCTGCGGACTCCATCCTCAAAAGCACCTGTTTTCACTCTCGGCTGCCTCAGGAGCAAAAAAGACAAACGTCCAGCTTTTGCTGCCACAGCAAAGGTGCCAGCGGGGAAAAGTGATGCTGGTCCTCACTGCCTCCTGGAACCCCTTCAAATGCCCCAGACAATTTGGCCCTCTCTGCTTTCCTGCGGACTCCATCCTCAAAAGCACTAGTTTTCACTCTCGGCAGCCTCCGGAGCAAAAAAGACAAACGTCCAGCTTTTGCTGCCACAGCAAAGGTGCCAGCGGGGAAAAGTGATGCTGGTCCTCACTGCCTCCTGGAACCCCTTCAAATGCCCCAGACAATTTGGCCCTCTCTGCTTTCCTGCGGACTCCATCCTCAAAAGCACCTGTTTTCACTCTCGGCTGCCTCAGGAGCAAAAAAGACAAACGTCCAGCTTTTGCTGCCACAGCAAAGGTGCCAGCGGGGAAAAGTGATGCTGGTCCTCACTGCCTCCTGGAACCCCTTCAAATGCCCCAGACAATTTGGCCCTCTCTGCTTTCCTGCGGATTCCATCCTCATAAGCACCTGTTTTCACTCTCGGCAGCCTCCGGAGCAAAAAAGACAAACGTCCAGCTTTTGCTGCCACAGCAAAGGTGCCAGCGGGGAAAAGTGATGCTGGTCCTCACTGCCTCCTGGAACCCCTTCAAATGCCCCAGACAATTTGGCCCTCTCTGCTTTCCTGCGGACTCCATCCTCAAAAGCACCTGTTTTCACTCTCGGCAGCCTCCGGAGCAAAAAAGACAAACGTCCAGCTTTTGCTGCCACAGCAAAGGTGCCAGCGGGGAAAAGTGATGCTGGTCCTCACTGCCTCCTGGAAGCCCTTCAAATGCCCCAGACAATTTGGCCCTCTCTGCTTTCCTGCGGACTCCATCCTCAAAAGCACCTGTTTTCGCTTTCGGCGTTGTTTGGATCAAAAAAGACAAACGTCCAGCTTTTGCTGCCACAGCAAAGGTGCCAGCGGGGAAAAGTGATGCTGGTCCTCACTGCCTCCTGGAACCCCTTCAAATGCCCCAGACAATTTGGCCCTCTCTGCTTTCCTGCGGACTCCATCCTCAAAAGCACCTGTTTTCGCTTTCGGCGGTGTTTAGAGCAAAAAAGACAAACGTCCAGCTTTTGCTGCCACAGCAAAGGTGCCATCGGGGAAAAGTGATGCTGGTCCTCACTGCCTCCTGGAACCCCTTCAAATGCCCCAGACAATTTGGCCCTCTCTGCTTTCCTGCGGACTCCATCCTCAAAAGGACCTGTTTTCACTCTCGGCAGCCTCCGGAGCAAAAAAGACAAACGTCCAGCTTTTGCTGCCACAGCAAAGGTGCCAGCGGGGAAAAGTGATGCTGGTCCTCACTGCCTCCTGGAACTCCTTCAAATGCCCCAGACAATTTGGCCCTCTCTGCTTTCCTGCGGACTCCATCCTCAAAAGTACCTGTTTTCACTCTCGGCAGCCTCCGGAGCAAAAAAGACAAACGTCCAGCTTTTGCTGCCACAGCAAAGGTGCCAGCGGGGAAAAGTGATGCTGGTCCTCACTGCCTCCTGGAACCCCTTCAAATGCCCCAGACAATTTGGCCCTCTCTGCTTTCCTGCGGACTCCATCCTCAAAAGCACCTGTTTTCACTCTCGGCAGCCTCCGGAGCAAAAAAGACAAACGTCCAGCTTTTGCTGCCACAGCAAAGGTGCCAGCGGGGAAAAGTGATGCTGGTCCTCACTGCCTCCTGGAACCCCTTCAAATGCCCCAGACAATTTGGCCCTCTCTGCTTTCCTGCGGACTCCATCCTCAAAAGCACCTGTTTTCGCTTTCGGCGGTGTTTAGAGCAAAAAAGACAAACGTCCAGCTTTTGCTGCCACAGCAAAGGTGCCAGCGGGGAAAAGTGATGCTGGTCCTCACTGCCTCCTGGAACCCCTTCAAATGCCCCAGACAATTTGGCCCTCTCTGCTTTCCTGCGGACTCCATCCTCAAAAGCACCTGTTTTCGCTTTCGGCGTTGTTTCGATCAAAAAAGACAAACGTCCAGCTTTTGCTGCCACAGCAAAGGTGCCAGCGGGGAAAAGTGATGCTGGTCCTCACTGCCTCCTGGAACCCCTTCAAATGCCCCAGACAATTTGGCCCTTTCTGCTTTCCTGTGGACTCCATCCTCAAAAGCACCTTTTTTCACTCTCGGCAGCCTCCAGAGCAAAAAAGACAAACGTCCAGCTTTTGCCTCCACAGCAAAGGTGCCAGCGGGGAAAAGTGATGCTGGTCCTCACTGCCTCCTGGAACCCATTCAAATGCCCCAGACAATTTGGCCCTCTCTGCTTTCCTGCGGACTCCATCCTCAAAAGCACCTGTTTTCACTCTCGGCAGCCTCCGGAGCAAAAAAGACAAACGTCCAGCTTTTGCTGCCACAGCAAAGGTGCCAGCGGGGAAAAGTGATGCTGGTCCTCACTGCCTCCTGGAACCCCTTCAAATGCCCCAGACAATTTGGCCCTCTCTGCTTTCCTGCGGACTCCATCCTCAAAAGCACCTTTTTTCACTCTCGGCAGCCTCCGGAGCAAAAAAGACAAACATCCAGCTTTTGTTGCCACAGCAAAGGTGCCAGCGGGGAAAAGTGATGCTGGTCCTCACTGCCTCCTGGAACCCCTTCAAATGCCCCAGACAATTTGGCCCTCTCTGCTTTCCTGCGGACTCTATCCTCAAAAGCACCTGTTTTCACTCTCGGCAGCGTCCAGAGCAAAAAAGACAAACGTCCAGCTTTTGCTGCCACAGCAAAGGTGCCAGCGGGGAAAAGTGATGCTGGTCCTCACTGCCTCCTGGAACCCCTTCAAATGCCCCACACAATTTGGCCCTCTCTGCTTTCCTGCGGACTCCATCCTCAAAAGCACCTGTTTTTGCTTTCGGCGTTGTTTGCATCAAAAAAGACAAACGTCCAGCTTTTGCTGCCACAGCAAAGGTGCCAGCGGGGAAAAGTGATGCTGGTCCTCACTGCCTCCTGGAACCCCTTCAAATGCCCCAGACAATTTGGCCCTCTCTGCTTTCCTGCAGACTCCATCCTCAAAAGCACCTGTTTTCGCTTTCGGCGTTGTTTGGATCAAAAAAGACAAACGTCCAGCTTTTGCTGCCACAGCAAAGGTGCCAGCGGGGAAAAGTGATGCTGGTCCTCACTGCCTCCTGGAAGCCCTTCAAATGCCCCAGACAATTTGGCCCACTCTGCTTTCCTGCGGACTCCATCCTCAAAAGCACCTGTTTTCGCTTTCGGCGGTGTTTAGAGCAAAAAAGACAAACGTCCAGCTTTTGCCTCCACAGCAAAGGTGCCAGCGGGGAAAAGTGATGCTAGTCCTCACTGCCTCCTGGAACCCCTTCAAATGCCCCAGACAATTTGGCCCTCTCTGCTTTCCTGCGGACTCCATCCTCAAAAGCACCTGTTTTCACTCTCGGCAGCCTCCGGAGCAAAAAAGACAAACGTCCAGCTTTTGCTGCCACAGCAAAGGTGCCAGCGGGGAAAAGTGATGCTGGTCCTCACTGCCTCCTGGAACCCCTTCAAATGCCCCAGACAATTTGGCCCTCTCTGCTTTCCTGCGGACTCCATCCTCAAAAGCACCTGTTTTCACTCTCGGCTGCCTCAGGAGCAAAAAAGACAAACGTCCAGCTTTTGCTGCCACAGCAAAGGTGCCAGCGGGGAAAAGTGATGCTGGTCCTCACTGCCTCCTGGAACCCCTTCAAATGCCCCAGACAATTTGGCCCTCTCTGCTTTCCTGCGGATTCCATCCTCATAAGCACCTGTTTTCACTCTCGGCAGCCTCCGGAGCAAAAAAGACAAACGTCCAGCTTTTGCTGCCACAGCAAAGGTGCCAGCGGGGAAAAGTGATGCTGGTCCTCACTGCCTCCTGGAACCCCTTCAAATGCCCCAGACAATTTGGCCCTCTCTGCTTTCCTGCGGACTCCATCCTCAAAAGCACCTGTTTTCACTCTCGGCAGCCTCCGGAGCAAAAAAGACAAACGTCCAGCTTTTGCTGCCACAGCAAAGGTGCCAGCGGGGAAAAGTGATGCTGGTCCTCACTGCCTCCTGGAAGCCCTTCAAATGCCCCAGACAATTTGGCCCTCTCTGCTTTCCTGCGGACTCCATCCTCAAAAGCACCTGTTTTCGCTTTCGGCGGTGTTTAGAGCAAAAAAGACAAACGTCCAGCTTTTGCTGCCACAGCAAAGGTGCCAGCGGGGAAAAGTGATGCTGGTCCTCACTGCCTCCTGGAAGCCCTTCAAATGCCCCAGACAATTTGGCCCTCTCTGCTTTCCTGCGGACTCCATCCTCAAAAGCACCTGTTTTCGCTTTCGGCGGTGTTTAGAGCAAAAAAGACAAACGTCCAGCTTTTGCTGCCACAGCAAAGGTGCCAGCGGGGAAAAGTGATGCTGGTCCTCACTGCCTCCTGGAACCCCTTCAAATGCCCCAGACAATTTGGCCCTCTCTGCTTTCCTGCGGACTCCATCCTCAAAAGCACCTGTTTTCGCTTTCGGCGTTGTTTCGATCAAAAAAGACAAACGTCCAGCTTTTGCTGCCACAGCAAAGGTGCCAGCGGGGAAAAGTGATGCTGGTCCTCACTGCCTCCTGGAACCCCTTCAAATGCCCCAGACAATTTGGCCCTTTCTGCTTTCCTGTGGACTCCATCCTCAAAAGCACCTTTTTTCACTCTCGGCAGCCTCCAGAGCAAAAAAGACAAACGTCCAGCTTTTGCCTCCACAGCAAAGGTGCCAGCGGGGAAAAGTGATGCTGGTCCTCACTGCCTCCTGGAACCCATTCAAATGCCCCAGACAATTTGGCCCTCTCTGCTTTCCTGCGGACTCCATCCTCAAAAGCACCTGTTTTCACTCTCGGCAGCCTCCGGAGCAAAAAAGACAAACGTCCAGCTTTTGCTGCCACAGCAAAGGTGCCAGCGGGGAAAAGTGATGCTGGTCCTCACTGCCTCCTGGAACCCCTTCAAATGCCCCAGACAATTTGGCCCTCTCTGCTTTCCTGCGGACTCCATCCTCAAAAGCACCTTTTTTCACTCTCGGCAGCCTCCGGAGCAAAAAAGACAAACATCCAGCTTTTGTTGCCACAGCAAAGGTGCCAGCGGGGAAAAGTGATGCTGGTCCTCACTGCCTCCTGGAACCCCTTCAAATGCCCCAGACAATTTGGCCCTCTCTGCTTTCCTGCGGACTCTATCCTCAAAAGCACCTGTTTTCACTCTCGGCAGCGTCCAGAGCAAAAAAGACAAACGTCCAGCTTTTGCTGCCACAGCAAAGGTGCCAGCGGGGAAAAGTGATGCTGGTCCTCACTGCCTCCTGGAACCCCTTCAAATGCCCCACACAATTTGGCCCTCTCTGCTTTCCTGCGGACTCCATCCTCAAAAGCACCTGTTTTTGCTTTCGGCGTTGTTTGCATCAAAAAAGACAAACGTCCAGCTTTTGCTGCCACAGCAAAGGTGCCAGCGGGGAAAAGTGATGCTGGTCCTCACTGCCTCCTGGAACCCCTTCAAATGCCCCAGACAATTTGGCCCTTTCTGCTTTCCTGTGGACTCCATCCTCAAATGCACCTGTTTTCACTCTCGCAGTCTCCAGAGCAAAAAAGACAAACGTCCAGCTTTTGCCTCCACAGCAAAGGTGCCAGCGGGGAAAAGTGATGCTGGTCCTCACTGCCTCCTGGAACCCCTTCAAATGCCCCAGACAATTTGGCCCTCTCTGCTTTCCTGCGGACTCCATCCTCAAAAGCACCTGTTTTCACTCTCGGCAGCCTCCGGAGCAAAAAAGACAAACGTCCAGCTTTTGCTGCCACAGCAAAGGTGCCAGCGGGGAAAAGTGATGCTGGTCCTCACTGCCTCCTGGAAGCCCTTCAAATGCCCCAGACAATTTGGCCCTCTCTGCTTTCCTGCGGACTCCATCCTCAAAAGCACCTGTTTTCACTCTCGGCTGCCTCAGGAGCAAAAAAGACAAACGTCCAGCTTTTGCTGCCACAGCAAAGGTGCCAGCGGGGAAAAGTGATGCTGGTCCTCACTGCCTCCTGGAAGCCCTTCAAATGCCCCAGACAATTTGGCCCACTCTGCTTTCCTGCGGACTCCATCCTCAAAAGCACCTGTTTTCGCTTTCGGCGGTGTTTAGAGCAAAAAAGACAAACGTCCAGCTTTTGCCTCCACAGCAAAGGTGCCAGCGGGGAAAAGTGATGCTAGTCCTCACTGCCTCCTGGAACCCCTTCAAATGCCCCAGACAATTTGGCCCTCTCTGCTTTCCTGCGGACTCCATCCTCAAAAGCACCTGTTTTCACTCTCGGCAGCCTCCGGAGCAAAAAAGACAAACGTCCAGCTTTTGCTGCCACAGCAAAGGTGCCAGCGGGGAAAAGTGATGCTGGTCCTCACTGCCTCCTGGAACCCCTTCAAATGCCCCAGACAATTTGGCCCTCTCTGCTTTCCTGCGGACTCCATCCTCAAAAGCACCTGTTTTCACTCTCGGCTGCCTCAGGAGCAAAAAAGACAAACGTCCAGCTTTTGCTGCCACAGCAAAGGTGCCAGCGGGGAAAAGTGATGCTGGTCCTCACTGCCTCCTGGAACCCCTTCAAATGCCCCAGACAATTTGGCCCTCTCTGCTTTCCTGCGGATTCCATCCTCATAAGCACCTGTTTTCACTCTCGGCAGCCTCCGGAGCAAAAAAGACAAACGTCCAGCTTTTGCTGCCACAGCAAAGGTGCCAGCGGGGAAAAGTGATGCTGGTCCTCACTGCCTCCTGGAACCCCTTCAAATGCCCCAGACAATTTGGCCCTCTCTGCTTTCCTGCGGACTCCATCCTCAAAAGCACCTGTTTTCACTCTCGGCAGCCTCCGGAGCAAAAAAGACAAACGTCCAGCTTTTGCTGCCACAGCAAAGGTGCCAGCGGGGAAAAGTGATGCTGGTCCTCACTGCCTCCTGGAAGCCCTTCAAATGCCCCAGACAATTTGGCCCTCTCTGCTTTCCTGCGGACTCCATCCTCAAAAGCACCTGTTTTCACTCTCGGCAGCCTCCGGAGCAAAAAAGACAAATGTCCAGCTTTTGCTGCCACAGCAAAGGTGGCAGCGGGGAAAAGTGATGCTGGTCCTCACTGCCTCCTGGAACCCCTTCAAATGCCCCAGACAATTTGGCCCTCTCTGCTTTCCTGCGGACTCCATCCTCAAAAGCACCTGTTTTCGCTTTCGGCGTTGTTTCGATCAAAAAAGACAAACGTCCAGCTTTTGCTGCCACAGCAAAGGTGCCAGCGGGGAAAAGTGATGCTGGTCCTCACTGCCTCCTGGAACCCCTTCAAATGCCCCAGACAATTTGGCCCTCTCTGCTTTCCTGCGGACTCCATCCTCAAAAGCACCTTTTTTAACTCTCGGCAGCCTCCAGAGCAAAAAAGACAAACGTCCAGCTTTTGCCTCCACAGCAAAGGTGCCAGCGGGGAAAAGTGATGCTGGTCCTCACTGCCTCCTGGAACCCATTCAAATGCCCCAGACAATTTGGCCCTCTCTGCTTTCCTGCGGACTCCATCCTCAAAAGCACCTGTTTTCACTCTCGGCAGCCTCCGGAGCAAAAAAGACAAACGTCCAGCTTTTGCTGCCACAGCAAAGGTGCCAGCGGGGAAAAGTGATGCTGGTCCTCACTGCCTCCTGGAACCCCTTCAAATGCCCCAGACAATTTGGCCCTCTCTGCTTTCCTGCGGACTCCATCCTCAAAAGCACCTTTTTTCACTCTCGGCAGCCTCCGGAGCAAAAAAGACAAACGTCCAGCTTTTGCTGCCACAGCAAAGGTGCCAGCGGGGAAAAGTGATGCTGGTCCTCACTGCCTCCTGGAACCCCTTCAAATGCCCCAGACAATTTGGCCCTCTCTGCTTTCCTGCGGACTCCATCCTCAAAAGCACCTGTTTTCGCTTTCGGCAGGCTCCGGAGCAAAAAAGACAAACATCCAGCTTTTGTTGCCACAGCAAAGGTGCCAGTGGGGAAAAGTGATGCTGGTCCTCACTGCCTCCTGGAACCCCTTCAAATGCCCCAGACAATTTGGCCCTCTCTGCTTTCCTGCGGACTCTATCCTCAAAAGCACCTGTTTTCACTCTCGGCAGCCTCCAGAGCAAAAAAGAAAAATGTCCAGCTTTTGCTGCCACAGCAAAGGTGCCAGCGGGGAAAAGTGATGCTGGTCCTCACTGCCTCCTGGAACCCCTTCAAATGCCCCAGACAATTTGGCCCTCTCTGCTTTCCTGCGGACTCCATCCTCAAAAGCACCTGTTTTCGCTTTCGGCGTTGTTTCGATCAAAAAAGACAAACGTCCAGCTTTTGCTGCCACAGCAAAGGTGCCAGCGGGGAAAAGTGATGCTGGTCCTCACTGCCTCCTGGAACCCCTTCAAATGCCCCAGACAATTTGGCCCTCTCTGCTTTCCTGCGGACTCCATCCTCAAAAGCACCTTTTTTAACTCTCGGCAGCCTCCAGAGCAAAAAAGACAAACGTCCAGCTTTTGCCTCCACAGCAAAGGTGCCAGCGGGGAAAAGTGATGCTGGTCCTCACTGCCTCCTGGAACCCATTCAAATGCCCCAGACAATTTGGCCCTCTCTGCTTTCCTGCGGACTCCATCCTCAAAAGCACCTGTTTTCACTCTCGGCAGCCTCCGGAGCAAAAAAGACAAACGTCCAGCTTTTGCTGCCACAGCAAAGGTGCCAGCGGGGAAAAGTGATGCTGGTCCTCACTGCCTCCTGGAACCCCTTCAAATGCCCCAGACAATTTGGCCCTCTCTGCTTTCCTGCGGACTCCATCCTCAAAAGCACCTTTTTTCACTCTCGGCAGCCTCCGGAGCAAAAAAGACAAACGTCCAGCTTTTGCTGCCACAGCAAAGGTGCCAGCGGGGAAAAGTGATGCTGGTCCTCACTGCCTCCTGGAACCCCTTCAAATGCCCCAGACAATTTGGCCCTCTCTGCTTTCCTGCGGACTCCATCCTCAAAAGCACCTGTTTTCGCTTTCGGCAGGCTCCGGAGCAAAAAAGACAAACATCCAGCTTTTGTTGCCACAGCAAAGGTGCCAGTGGGGAAAAGTGATGCTGGTCCTCACTGCCTCCTGGAACCCCTTCAAATGCCCCAGACAATTTGGCCCTCTCTGCTTTCCTGCGGACTCTATCCTCAAAAGCACCTGTTTTCACTCTCGGCAGCCTCCAGAGCAAAAAAGAAAAATGTCCAGCTTTTGCTGCCACAGCAAAGGTGCCAGCGGGGAAAAGTGATGCTGGTCCTCACTGCCTCCTGGAACCCCTTCAAATGCCCCAGACAATTTGGCCCTCTCTGCTTTCCTGCGGACTCCATCCTCAAAAGCACCTGTTTTCGCTTTCGGCGTTGTTTGGATCAAAAAAGACAAACGTCCAGCTTTTGCTGCCACAGCAAAGGTGCCAGCGGGGAAAAGTGATGCTGGTCCTCACTGCCTCCTGGAACCCCTTCAAATGCCCCAGACAATTTGGCCCTTTCTGCTTTCCTGCGGACTCCATCCTCAAAAGCACCTGTTTTCACTCTCGGCAGCCTCCAGAGCAAAAAAGACAAACGTCCAGCTTTTGCCTCCACAGCAAAGGTGCCAGCGGGGAAAAGTGATGCTGGTCCTCACTGCCTCCTGGAACCCCTTCAAATGCCCCAGACAATTTGGCCCTCTCTGCTTTCCTGCGGACTCCATCCTCAAAAGCACCTTTTTTCACTCTCGGCAGCCTCCGGAGCAAAAAAGACAAACGTCCAGCTTTTGCTGCCACAGCAAAGGTGCCAGCGGGGAAAAGTGATGCTGGTCCTCACTGCCTCCTGGAACCCCTTCAAATGCCCCAGACAATTTGGCCCTTTCTGCTTTCCTGTGGACTCCATCCTCAAAAGCACCTGTTTTCACTCTCGGCAGCCTCCGGAGCAAAAAAGACAAACGTCCAGCTTTTGCTGCCACAGCAAAGGTGCCAGCGGGGAAAAGTGATGCTGGTCCTCACTGCCTCCTGGAAGCCCTTCAAATGCCCCAGACAATTTGGCCCTCTTTGTTTTCCTGCGTACTCCATCCTCAAAAGCACCTGTTTTCACTCTCGGCCGCCTCAGGAGCAAAAAAAACAAACGTCCAGCTTTTGCTGCCAGAGCAAAGGTGCCAGCAGGGAAAAGTGATGCTGGTCCTCACTGCCTCCTGGAACCCCTTCAAATGCCCCAGACAATTTGGCCCTCTCTGCTTTCCTGCGGACTCCATCCTCAAAAGCACCTGTTTTCGCTTTCGGCGGTGTTTAGAGCAAAAAAGACAAACGTCCAGCTTTTGCCTCCACAGCAAAGGTGGCAGCGGGGAAAAGTGATGCTGGTCCTCACTGCCTCCTGGAACCCCTTCAAATGCCCCAGACAATTTGGCCCTCTCTGCTTTCCTGCGGACTCCATCCTCAAAAGCACCTGTTTTCGCTTTCGGCGTTGTTTCGATCAAAAAAGACAAACGTCCAGCTTTTGCTGCCACAGCAAAGGTGCCAGCGGGGAAAAGTGATGCTGGTCCTCACTGCCTCCTGGAACCCCTTCAAATGCCCCAGACAATTTGGCCCTCTCTGCTTTCCTGCGGACTCCATCCTCAAAAGCACCTTTTTTAACTCTCGGCAGCCTCCAGAGCAAAAAAGACAAACGTCCAGCTTTTGCCTCCACAGCAAAGGTGCCAGCGGGGAAAAGTGATGCTGGTCCTCACTGCCTCCTGGAACCCATTCAAATGCCCCAGACAATTTGGCCCTCTCTGCTTTCCTGCGGACTCCATCCTCAAAAGCACCTTTTTTCACTCTCGGCAGCCTCCGGAGCAAAAAAGACAAACGTCCAGCTTTTGCTGCCACAGCAAAGGTGCCAGCGGGGAAAAGTGATGCTGGTCCTCACTGCCTCCTGGAACCCCTTCAAATGCCCCAGACAATTTGGCCCTCTCTGCTTTCCTGCGGACTCCATCCTCAAAAGCACCTTTTTTCACTCTCGGCAGCCTCCGGAGCAAAAAAGACAAACGTCCAGCTTTTGCTGCCACAGCAAAGGTGCCAGCGGGGAAAAGTGATGCTGGTCCTCACTGCCTCCTGGAACCCCTTCAAATGCCCCAGACAATTTGGCCCTCTCTGCTTTCCTGCGGACTCCATCCTCAAAAGCACCTGTTTTCGCTTTCGGCAGGCTCCGGAGCAAAAAAGACAAACATCCAGCTTTTGTTGCCACAGCAAAGGTGCCAGTGGGGAAAAGTGATGCTGGTCCTCACTGCCTCCTGGAACCCCTTCAAATGCCCCAGACAATTTGGCCCTCTCTGCTTTCCTGCGGACTCTATCCTCAAAAGCACCTGTTTTCACTCTCGGCAGCCTCCAGAGCAAAAAAGAAAAATGTCCAGCTTTTGCTGCCACAGCAAAGGTGCCAGCGGGGAAAAGTGATGCTGGTCCTCACTGCCTCCTGGAACCCCTTCAAATGCCCCAGACAATTTGGCCCTCTCTGCTTTCCTGCGGACTCCATCCTCAAAAGCACCTGTTTTCGCTTTCGGCGTTGTTTGGATCAAAAAAGACAAACGTCCAGCTTTTGCTGCCACAGCAAAGGTGCCAGCGGGGAAAAGTGATGCTGGTCCTCACTGCCTCCTGGAACCCCTTCAAATGCCCCAGACAATTTGGCCCTTTCTGCTTTCCTGCGGACTCCATCCTCAAAAGCACCTGTTTTCACTCTCGGCAGCCTCCAGAGCAAAAAAGACAAACGTCCAGCTTTTGCCTCCACAGCAAAGGTGCCAGCGGGGAAAAGTGATGCTGGTCCTCACTGCCTCCTGGAACCCCTTCAAATGCCCCAGACAATTTGGCCCTCTCTGCTTTCCTGCGGACTCCATCCTCAAAAGCACCTTTTTTCACTCTCGGCAGCCTCCGGAGCAAAAAAGACAAACGTCCAGCTTTTGCTGCCACAGCAAAGGTGCCAGCGGGGAAAAGTGATGCTGGTCCTCACTGCCTCCTGGAACCCCTTCAAATGCCCCAGACAATTTGGCCCTTTCTGCTTTCCTGTGGACTCCATCCTCAAAAGCACCTGTTTTCACTCTCGGCAGCCTCCGGAGCAAAAAAGACAAACGTCCAGCTTTTGCTGCCACAGCAAAGGTGCCAGCGGGGAAAAGTGATGCTGGTCCTCACTGCCTCCTGGAAGCCCTTCAAATGCCCCAGACAATTTGGCCCTCTTTGTTTTCCTGCGTACTCCATCCTCAAAAGCACCTGTTTTCACTCTCGGCCGCCTCAGGAGCAAAAAAAACAAACGTCCAGCTTTTGCTGCCAGAGCAAAGGTGCCAGCAGGGAAAAGTGATGCTGGTCCTCACTGCCTCCTGGAACCCCTTCAAATGCCCCAGACAATTTGGCCCTCTCTGCTTTCCTGCGGACTCCATCCTCAAAAGCACCTGTTTTCGCTTTCGGCGGTGTTTAGAGCAAAAAAGACAAACGTCCAGCTTTTGCCTCCACAGCAAAGGTGCCAGCAGGGAAAAGTGATGCTGGTCCTCACTGCCTCCTGGAACCCCTTCAAATGCCCCAGACAATTTGGCCCTCTCTGCTTTCCTGCGGACTCCATCCTCAAAAGCACCTGTTTTCACTCTCGGCAGCCTCCGGAGCAAAAAAGACAAACGTCCAGCTTTTGCTACCACAGCAAAGGTGCCAGCGGGGAAAAGTGATGCTGGTCCTCACTGCCTCCTGGAACCCCTACAAATGCCCCAGACAATTTGGCCCTCTCTGCTTTCCTGCGGACTCCATCCTCAAAAGCACCTGTTTTCGCTTTCGGCGGTGTTTGGAGCAAAAAAGACAAACGTCCAGCTTTTGCTGCCACAGCAAAGGTGCCAGCGGGGAAAAGTGATGCTGGTCCTCACTGCCTCCTGGAACCCCTTCAAATGCCCCAGACAATTTGGCCCTCTCTGCTTTCCTGCGGACTCTATCCTCAAAAGCACCTGTTTTCACTCTCGGCAGCCTCCAGAGCAAAAAAGACAAATGTCCAGCTTTTGCTGCCACAGCAAAGGTGCCAGCGGGGAAAAGTGATGCTGGTCCTCACTGCCTCCTGGAACCCATTCAAATGCCCCAGACAATTTGGCCCTCTCTGCTTTCCTGCGGACTCCATCCTCAAAAGCACCTGTTTTCACTCTCGGCAGCCTCCGGAGCAAAAAAGACAAACGTCCAGCTTTTGCTGCCACAGCAAAGGTGCCAGCGGGGAAAAGTGATGCTGGTCCTCACTGCCTCCTGGAACCCCTTCAAATGCCCCAGACAATTTGGCCCTCTCTGCTTTCCTGCGGACTCCATCCTCAAAAGCACCTTTTTTCACTCTCGGCAGCCTCCGGAGCAAAAAAGACAAACGTCCAGCTTTTGCTGCCACAGCAAAGGTGCCAGCGGGGAAAAGTGATGCTGGTCCTCACTGCCTCCTGGAACCCCTTCAAATGCCCCAGACAATTTGGCCCTCTCTGCTTTCCTGCGGACTCCATCCTCAAAAGCACCTGTTTTCGCTTTCGGCAGGCTCCGGAGCAAAAAAGACAAACATCCAGCTTTTGTTGCCACAGCAAAGGTGCCAGTGGGGAAAAGTGATGCTGGTCCTCACTGCCTCCTGGAACCCCTTCAAATGCCCCAGACAATTTGGCCCTCTCTGCTTTCCTGCGGACTCTATCCTCAAAAGCACCTGTTTTCACTCTCGGCAGCCTCCAGAGCAAAAAAGAAAAATGTCCAGCTTTTGCTGCCACAGCAAAGGTGCCAGCGGGGAAAAGTGATGCTGGTCCTCACTGCCTCCTGGAACCCCTTCAAATGCCCCAGACAATTTGGCCCTCTCTGCTTTCCTGCGGACTCCATCCTCAAAAGCACCTGTTTTCGCTTTCGGCGTTGTTTGGATCAAAAAAGACAAACGTCCAGCTTTTGCTGCCACAGCAAAGGTGCCAGCGGGGAAAAGTGATGCTGGTCCTCACTGCCTCCTGGAACCCCTTCAAATGCCCCAGACAATTTGGCCCTTTCTGCTTTCCTGCGGACTCCATCCTCAAAAGCACCTGTTTTCACTCTCGGCAGCCTCCAGAGCAAAAAAGACAAACGTCCAGCTTTTGCCTCCACAGCAAAGGTGCCAGCGGGGAAAAGTGATGCTGGTCCTCACTGCCTCCTGGAACCCCTTCAAATGCCCCAGACAATTTGGCCCTCTCTGCTTTCCTGCGGACTCCATCCTCAAAAGCACCTTTTTTCACTCTCGGCAGCCTCCGGAGCAAAAAAGACAAACGTCCAGCTTTTGCTGCCACAGCAAAGGTGCCAGCGGGGAAAAGTGATGCTGGTCCTCACTGCCTCCTGGAACCCCTTCAAATGCCCCAGACAATTTGGCCCTTTCTGCTTTCCTGTGGACTCCATCCTCAAAAGCACCTGTTTTCACTCTCGGCAGCCTCCGGAGCAAAAAAGACAAACGTCCAGCTTTTGCTGCCACAGCAAAGGTGCCAGCGGGGAAAAGTGATGCTGGTCCTCACTGCCTCCTGGAAGCCCTTCAAATGCCCCAGACAATTTGGCCCTCTTTGTTTTCCTGCGTACTCCATCCTCAAAAGCACCTGTTTTCACTCTCGGCCGCCTCAGGAGCAAAAAAAACAAACGTCCAGCTTTTGCTGCCAGAGCAAAGGTGCCAGCAGGGAAAAGTGATGCTGGTCCTCACTGCCTCCTGGAACCCCTTCAAATGCCCCAGACAATTTGGCCCTCTCTGCTTTCCTGCGGACTCCATCCTCAAAAGCACCTGTTTTCGCTTTCGGCGGTGTTTAGAGCAAAAAAGACAAACGTCCAGCTTTTGCCTCCACAGCAAAGGTGCCAGCAGGGAAAAGTGATGCTGGTCCTCACTGCCTCCTGGAACCCCTTCAAATGCCCCAGACAATTTGGCCCTCTCTGCTTTCCTGCGGACTCCATCCTCAAAAGCACCTGTTTTCACTCTCGGCAGCCTCCGGAGCAAAAAAGACAAACGTCCAGCTTTTGCTACCACAGCAAAGGTGCCAGCGGGGAAAAGTGATGCTGGTCCTCACTGCCTCCTGGAACCCCTACAAATGCCCCAGACAATTTGGCCCTCTCTGCTTTCCTGCGGACTCCATCCTCAAAAGAACCTGTTTTCGCTTTCGGCGGTGTTTGGAGCAAAAAAGACAAACGTCCAGCTTTTGCTGCCACAGCAAAGGTGCCAGCGGGGAAAAGTGATGCTGGTCCTCACTGCCTCCTGGAACCCCTTCAAATGCCCCAGACAATTTGGCCCTCTCTGCTTTCCTGCGGACTCTATCCTCAAAAGCACCTGTTTTCACTCTCGGCAGCCTCCAGAGCAAAAAAGACAAATGTCCAGCTTTTGCTGCCACAGCAAAGGTGCCAGCGGGGAAAAGTGATGCTGGTCCTCACTGCCTCCTGGAACCCATTCAAATGCCCCAGACAATTTGGCCCTCTCTGCTTTCCTGCGGACTCCATCCTCAAAAGCACCTGTTTTCACTCTCGGCAGCCTCCGGAGCAAAAAAGACAAACGTCCAGCTTTTGCTGCCACAGCAAAGGTGCCAGCGGGGAAAAGTGATGCTGGTCCTCACTGCCTCCTGGAACCCCTTCAAATGCCCCAGACAATTTGGCCCTCTCTGCTTTCCTGCGGACTCCATCCTCAAAAGCACCTTTTTTCACTCTCGGCAGCCTCCGGAGCAAAAAAGACAAACGTCCAGCTTTTGCTGCCACAGCAAAGGTGCCAGCGGGGAAAAGTGATGCTGGTCCTCACTGCCTCCTGGAACCCCTTCAAATGCCCCAGACAATTTGGCCCTCTCTGCTTTCCTGCGGACTCCATCCTCAAAAGCACCTGTTTTCGCTTTCGGCAGGCTCCGGAGCAAAAAAGACAAACATCCAGCTTTTGTTGCCACAGCAAAGGTGCCAGCGGGGAAAAGTGATGCTGGTCCTCACTGCCTCCTGGAACCCCTTCAAATGCCCCAGACAATTTGGCCCTCTCTGCTTTCCTGCGGACTCTATCCTCAAAAGCACCTGTTTTCACTCTCGGCAGCCTCCAGAGCAAAAAAGAAAAATGTCCAGCTTTTGCTGCCACAGCAAAGGTGCCAGCGGGGAAAAGTGATGCTGGTCCTCACTGCCTCCTGGAACCCCTTCAAATGCCCCACACAATTTGGCCCTCTCTGCTTTCCTGCGGACTCCATCCTCAAAAGCACCTGTTTTCGCTTTCGGCGTTGTTTGGATCAAAAAAGACAAACGTCCAGCTTTTGCTGCCACAGCAAAGGTGCCAGCGGGGAAAAGTGATGCTGGTCCTCACTGCCTCCTGGAACCCCTTCAAATGCCCCAGACAATTTGGCCCTTTCTGCTTTCCTGTGGACTCCATCCTCAAAAGCACCTGTTTTCACTCTCGGCAGCCTCCAGAGCAAAAAAGACAAACGTCCAGCTTTTGCCTCCACAGCAAAGGTGCCAGCGGGGAAAAGTGATGCTGGTCCTCACTGCCTCCTGGAACCCCTTCAAATGCCCCAGACAATTTGGCCCTCTCTGCTTTCCTGCGGACTCCATCCTCAAAAGCACCTTTTTTCACTCTCGGCAGCCTCCGGAGCAAAAAAGACAAACGTCCAGCTTTTGCTGCCACAGCAAAGGTGCCAGCGGGGAAAAGTGATGCTGGTCCTCACTGCCTCCTGGAACCCCTTCAAATGCCCCAGACAATTTGGCCCTTTCTGCTTTCCTGTGGACTCCATCCTCAAAAGCACCTGTTTTCACTCTCGGCAGCCTCCGGAGCAAAAAAGACAAACGTCCAGCTTTTGCTGCCACAGCAAAGGTGCCAGCGGGGAAAAGTGATGCTGGTCCTCACTGCCTCCTGGAAGCCCTTCAAATGCCCCAGACAATTTGGCCCTCTTTGTTTTCCTGCGTACTCCATCCTCAAAAGCACCTGTTTTCACTCTCGGCCGCCTCAGGAGCAAAAAAAACAAACGTCCAGCTTTTGCTGCCAGAGCAAAGGTGCCAGCAGGGAAAAGTGATGCTGGTCCTCACTGCCTCCTGGAACCCCTTCAAATGCCCCAGACAATTTGGCCCTCTCTGCTTTCCTGCGGACTCCATCCTCAAAAGCACCTGTTTTCGCTTTCGGCGGTGTTTAGAGCAAAAAAGACAAACGTCCAGCTTTTGCCTCCACAGCAAAGGTGCCAGCAGGGAAAAGTGATGCTGGTCCTCACTGCCTCCTGGAACCCCTTCAAATGCCCCAGACAATTTGGCCCTCTCTGCTTTCCTGCGGACTCCATCCTCAAAAGCACCTGTTTTCACTCTCGGCAGCCTCCGGAGCAAAAAAGACAAACGTCCAGCTTTTGCTGCCACAGCAAAGGTGCCAGCGGGGAAAAGTGATGCTGGTCCTCACTGCCTCCTGGAACCCCTTCAAATGCCCCAGACAATTTGGCCCTCTCTGCTTTCCTGCGGACTCCATCCTCAAAAGCACCTGTTTTCGCTTTCGGCGGTGTTTGGAGCAAAAAAGACAAACGTCCAGCTTTTGCTGCCACAGCAAAGGTGCCAGCGGGGAAAAGTGATGCTGGTCCTCACTGCCTCCTGGAACCCCTTCAAATGCCCCAGACAATTTGGCCCTCTCTGCTTTCCTGCGGACTCTATCCTCAAAAGCACCTGTTTTCACTCTCGGCAGCCTCCAGAGCAAAAAAGACAAATGTCCAGCTTTTGCTGCCACAGCAAAGGTGCCAGCGGGGAAAAGTGATGCTGGTCCTCACTGCCTCCTGGAACCCCTTCAAATGCCCCAGACAATTTGGCCCTCTCTGCTTTCCTGCGGACTCCATCCTCAAAAGCACCTGTTTTCACTCTCGGCTGCCTCAGGAGCAAAAAAGACAAACGTCCAGCTTTTGCTGCCACAGCAAAGGTGCCAGCGGGGAAAAGTGATGCTGGTCCTCACTGCCTCCTGGAACCCCTTCAAATGCCCCAGACAATTTGGCCCTCTCTGCTTTCCTGCGGACTCCATCCTCAAAAGCACCTGTTTTCACTTTCGGCGCCCCCAGGAGCAAAAAAGACAAACGTCCAGCTGTTGCTGCCACAGCAAAGGTGCCAGCGGGGAAAAGTGATGCTGGTCCTCACTGCCTCCTGGAACCCCTTCAAATGCCCCAGACAATTTGGCCCTCTCTGCTTTCCTGCGGACTCCATCCTCAAAAGCACCTGTTTTCGCTTTCGGCGGTGTTAGGAGCAAAAAAGACAAATGTCCAGCTTTTGCTGCCACAGCAAAGGTGCTAGCTGGGAAAAGTGATGCTGGTCCTCACTGCCTCCTGGAACCCCTTCAAATGCCCCACACAATTTGGCCCTCTCTGCTTTCCTGCGGACTCCATCCTCAAAAGCACCTGTTTTCACTCTCGGCAGCCTCCGGAGCAAAAAAGACAAACGTCCAGCTTTTGCTGCCACAGCAAAGGTGCCAGCGGGGAAAAGTGATGCTGGTCCTCACTGCCTCCTGGAACCCCTTCAAATGCCCCAGACAATTTGGCCCTTTCTGCTTTCCTGTGGACTCCTTCCTCAAAAGTACCTGTTTTTACTCTCGGCAGCCTCCGGAGCAAAAAAGACAAACGTCCAGCTTTTGCTGCCACAGCAAAGGTGCCAGCGGGGAAAAGTGATGCTGGTCCTCACTGCCTCCTGGAACCCCTTCAAATGCCCCAGACAATTTGGCCCTCTCTGCTTTCCTGCGGACTCCATCCTCAAAAGCACCTGTTTTCACTCTCGGCTGCCTCAGGAGCAAAAAAGACAAACGTCCAGCTTTTGCTGCCACAGCAAAGGTGCCAGCGGGGAAAAGTGATGCTGGTCCTCACTGCCTCCTGGAACCCCTTCAAATGCCCCAGACAATTTGGCCCTCTCTGCTTTCCTGCGGACTCCATCCTCAAAAGCACCTGTTTTCACTTTCGGCGCCCCCAGGAGCAAAAAAGACAAACGTCCAGCTGTTGCTGCCACAGCAAAGGTGCCAGCGGGGAAAAGTGATGCTGGTCCTCACTGCCTCCTGGAACCCCTTCAAATGCCCCAGACAATTTGGCCCTCTCTGCTTTCCTGCGGACTCCATCCTCAAAAGCACCTGTTTTCGCTTTCGGCGGTGTTTAGAGCAAAAAAGACAAACGTCCAGCTTTTGCTGCCACAGCAAAGGTGCCAGCTGGGAAAAGTGATGCTGGTCCTCACTGCCTCCTGGAACCCCTTCAAATGCCCCACACAATTTGGCCCTCTCTGCTTTCCTGCGGACTCCATCCTCGAAAGCACCTGTTTTTCACTCTCGGCAGCCTCCGGAGCAAAAAAGACAAACGTCCAGCTTTTGCTGCCACAGCAAAGGTGCCAGCGGGGAAAAGTGATGCTGGTCCTCACTGCCTACTGGAACCCCTTCAAATGCCCCAGACAATTTGGCCCTTTCTGCTTTCCTGTGGACTCCATCCTCAAAAGCACCTGTTTTCACTCTCGGCAGCCTCCGGAGCAAAAAAGACAAACGTCCAGCTTTTGCTGCCACAGCAAAGGTGCCAGCGGGGAAAAGTGATGCTGGTCCTCACTGCCTCCTGGAACCCCTTCAAATGCCCCAGACAATTTGGCCCTCTCTGCTTTCCTGCGGACTCCATCCTCAAAAGCACCTGTTTTCACTCTCGGCTGCCTCAGGAGCAAAAAAGACAAACGTCCAGCTTTTGCTGCCACAGCAAAGGTGCCAGCGGGGAAAAGTGATGCTGGTCCTCACTGCCTCCTGGAACCCCTTCAAATGCCCCAGACAATTTGGCCCTCTCTGCTTTCCTGCGGACTCCATCTTCAAAAGCACCTGTTTTCGCTTCGGCGGTGTTTAGAGCAAAAAAGACAAACGTCCACTTTTGCTGCCACAGCAAAGTTGCCAGCGGGGAAAAGTGATGCTGGTCCTCACTGCCTCCTGGAACCCCTTCAAATGCCCCAGACAATTTGGCCCTCTCTGCTTTCCTGCGGACTCCATCCTCAAAAGCACCTGTTTTCACTCTCGGCTGCCTCAGGAGCAAAAAAGACAAACGTCCAGCTTTTGCTGCCACAGCAAAGGTGCCAGCGGGGAAAAGTGATGCTGGTCCTCACTGCCTCCTGGAACCCCTTCAAATGCCCCAGACAATTTGGCCCTCTCTGCTTTCCTGCGGACTCCATCCTCAAAAGCACCTGTTTTCGCTTTCGGCGGTGTTAGGAGCAAAAAAGACAAACGTCCAGCTTTTGCTGCCACAGCAAAGGTGCCAGCGGGGAAAAGTGATGCTGGTCCTCACTGCCTCCTGGAACCCCTTCAAATGCCCCAGACAATTTGGCCCTCTCTGCTTTCCTGCGGACTCCATCCTCAAAAGCACCTGTTTTCTCTTTCTGCAGCCTCCGGAGGAAAAAAGGCAAACGTCCAGCTTTTGCTGCCACAGCAAAGGTGCCAGCGGGGAAAAGTGATGCTGGTCCTCACTGCCTCCTGGAACCCCTTCAAATGCCCCAGACAATTTGGCCCTCTCTGCTTTCCTGCGGACTCCATCCTCAAAAGCACCTGTTTTCGCTTTCGGCGGTGTTTGGAGCAAAAAAGACAAACGTCCAGCTTTTGCTGCCACAGCAAAGGTGCCAGCGGGGAAAAGTGATGCTGGTCCTCACTGCCTCCTGGAACCCCTTCAAATGCCCCAGACAATTTGGCCCTCTCTGCTTTCCTGCGGACTCCATCCTCGAAAGCACCTGTTTTCGCTTTCGGCGTTGTTTGGATCAAAAAAGACAAACGTCCAGCTTTTGCTGCCACAGCAAAGGTGCCAGCGGGGAAAAGTGATGCTGGTCCTCACT
>NW_028128433.1:0-124768 GCF_965231255.1 Vanellus vanellus
GGGGAAAAGTAATGCTGGTTCTCACTGCCTCCTGGAACCCTTTCAAATGCCACAGACAATTTGGCCCTCTCTGCTTTCTGCGGACTCCATCCTCAAAAGCACCTATTTTTGCTTTCGGCGCCCTCCGGAGCAAAAAAGACAAACGTCCAGCTTTTGCTGCCACAGCAAAGGTGCCAGCAGGGAAAAGTAATGCTGGTTCTCACTGCCTCCTGGAACTCTTTCAAATGTTACAGACAATTTGGCCCTCTCTGCTTTCCTGCGGACTCCATCCTCAAAAGCACCTGTTTTCGCTTTCGGCAGCCTCCGGAGCAAAAAAGACAAACGTCCAGCTTTTGCTGCCACAGCAAAGGTGCCAGCAGGGGAAAAGTAATGCTGGTTCTCACTGCCTCCTGGAACCCTTTCAAATGCCCAGACAATTTGGCCCTCTCTGCTTTCCTGCGGACTCCATCCTCAAAAGCACCTGTTTTCGCTTTCGGCAGCCTCCGGAGCAAAAAAGACAAACGTCCAGCTTTTGCTGCCACAGCAAAGGTGCCACGGGGAAAAGTAATGCTGGTTCTCACTGCCTCCTGGAACCCTTTCAAATGCCACAGACAATTTGGCCCTCTCTGCTTTCCTGCGGACTCCATCCTCAAAAGCACCTGTTTTCGCTTTCGGCAGCCTCCGGAGCAAAAAAGACAAACGTCCAGCTTTTGCTGCCACAGCAAAGGTGCCAGCGGGGAAAAGTAATGCTGGTTCTCACTGCCTCCTGGAACCCTTTCAAATGCCACAGACAATTTGGCCCTCTCTGCTTTCCTGAGGACTCCATCCTCAAAAGCACCTGTTTTCGCTTTCGGCAGCCTCCGGAGCAAAAAAGACAAACGTCCAGCTTTTGCTGCCACAGCAAAGGTGCCAGCGGGGAAAAGTAATGCTGGTTCTCACTGCCTCCTGGAACCTTTCAAATGCCACAGACAATTTGGCCCTCTCTGCTTTCCTGCGGACTCCATCCTCAAAAGCACCTGTTTTCGCTTTCGGCAGCCTCCGGAGCAAAAAAGACAAACGTCCAGCTTTTGCTGCCACAGCAAAGGTGCCAGCGGGGAAAAGTAATGCTGGTTCTCACTGCCTCCTGGAACCCTTTCAAATGCCACAGACAATTTGGCCCTCTCTGCTTTCCTGCGGACTCCATCCTCAAAAGCACCTGTTTTCGCTTTCGGCAGCCTCCGGAGCAAAAAAGACAAACGTCCAGCTTTTGCTGCCACAACAAAGGTGCCAGCGGGGAAAAGTAATGCTGGTTCTCACTGCCTCCTGGAACCCTTTCAAATGCCCCAGACAATTTGGCCCTCTCTGCTTTCCTGCGGACTCCATCCTCAAAAGCACCTGTTTTCGCTTTCGGCAACCTCCGGAGCAAAAAAGACAAACGTCCAGCTTTTGCTGCCACAGCAAAGGTGCCAGCGGGGAAAAGTAATGCTGGTTCTCACTGCCTCCTGGAACCCTTTCAAATGCCCCAGACAATTTGGCCCTCTCTGCTTTCCTGCGGACTCCATCCTCAAAAGCACCTGTTTTCGCTTTCGGCAACCTCCGGAGCAAAAAAGACAAACGTCCAGCTTTTGCTGCCACAGCAAAGGTGCCAGCGGGGAAAAGTAATGCTGGTTCTCACTGCCTCCTGGAACCCTTTCAAATGCCCCAGACAATTTGGCCCTCTCTGCTTTCCTGCGGACTCCATCCTCAAAAGCACCTTTTTCGCTTTCGGCAACCTCCGGAGCAAAAAAGACAAACGTCCAGCTTTTGCTGCCACAGCAAAGGTGCCAGCGGGGAAAAGTAATGCTGGTTCTCACTGCCTCCTGGAACCTCTTCAAATGCCCCAGACAATTTGGCCCTCTCTGCTTTCCTGCGGACTCCATCCTCAAAAGCAGCTGTTTTCGCTTTCGGCAGCCTCCGGAGCAAAAAAGACAAACGTCCAGCTTTTGCTGCCACAGCAAAGGTGCCAGCGGGGAAAAGTAATGCTGGTTCTCACTGCCTCCTGGAACCCTTTCAAATGCCACAGACAATTTGGCCCTCTCTGCTTTCCTGCGGACTCCATCCTCAAAAGCACCTATTTTTGCTTTCGGCGCCCTCCGGAGCAAAAAAGACAAACGTCCAGCTTTTGCTGCCACAGCAAAAGGTGCCAGCAGGGAAAAGTAATGCTGGTTCTCACTGCCTCCTGGAACTCTTTCAAATGTTACAGACAATTTGGCCCTCTCTGCTTTCCTGCGGACTCCATCCTCAAAAGCACCTGTTTTCGCTTTCGGCAGCGTCCGGAGCAAAAAAGACAAACGTCCAGCTTTTGCTGCCACAGCAAAGGTGCCAGCGGGGAAAAGTAATGCTGGTTCTCACTGCCTCCTGGAACCTCTTCAAATGCCCCAGACAATTTGGCCCTCTCTGCTTTCCTGCGGACTCCATCCTCAAAAGCACCTGTTTTCGCTTTCGGCAACCTCCGGAGCAAAAAAGACAAACGTCCAGCTTTTGCTGCCACAGCAAAGGTGCCAGCGGGGAAAAGTAATGCTGGTTCTCACTGCCTCCTGGAACTCTTTCAAATGTTACAGACAATTTGGCCCTCTCTGCTTTCCTGCGGACTCCATCCTCAAAAGCACCTGTTTTCGCTTTCGGCAGCCTCCGGAGCAAAAAAGACAAACGTCCAGCTTTTGCTGCCACAGCAAAGGTGCCAGCGGGGAAAAGTAATGCTGGTTCTCACTGCCTCCTGGAACCTCTTCAAATGCCCCAGACAATTTGGCCCTCTCTGCTTTCCTGCGGACTCCATCCTCAAAAGCACCTGTTTTCGCTTTCGGCAGCCTCCGGAGCAAAAAAGACAAACGTCCAGCTTTTGCTGCCACAACAAAGGGTGCCAGCGGGGAAAAGTAATGCTGGTTCTCACTGCCTCCTGGAACCCTTTCAAATGCCACAGACAATTTGGCCCTCTCTGCTTTCCTGCGGACTCCATCCTCAAAAGCACCTATTTTTGCTTTCGGCGCCCTCCGGAGCAAAAAAGACAAACGTCCAGCTTTTGCTGCCACAGCAAAGGTGCCAGCAGGGAAAAGTAATGGTGGTTCTCACTGCCTCCTGGAACTCTTTCAAATGTTACAGACAATTTGGCCCTCTCTGCTTTCCTGCGGACTCCATCCTCAAAAGCACCTGTTTTCGCTTTCGGCAGCCTCCGGAGCAAAAAAGACAAACGTCCAGCTTTTGCTGCCACAGCAAAGGTGCCAGCGGGGAAAAGTAATGCTGGTTCTCACTGCCTCCTGGAACCCTTTCAAATGCCACAGACAATTTGGCCCTCTCTGCTTTCCTGCGGACTCCATCCTCAAAAGCACCTATTTTTGCTTTCGGCGCCCTCCGGAGCAAAAAAGACAAACGTCCAGCTTTTGCTGCCACAGCAAAGGTGCCAGCAGGGAAAAGTAATGGTGGTTCTCACTGCCTCCTGGAACTCTTTCAAATGTTACAGACAATTTGGCCCTCTCTGCTTTCCTGCGGACTCCATCCTCAAAAGCACCTGTTTTCGCTTTCGGCAGCCTCCGGAGCAAAAAAGACAAACGTCCAGCTTTTGCTGCCACAGCAAAGGTGCCAGCGGGGAAAAGTAATGCTGGTTCTCACTGCCTCCTGGAACCTCTTCAAATGCCCCAGACAATTTGGCCCTCTCTGCTTTCCTGCGGACTCCATCCTCAAAAGCACCTGTTTCCGCTTTCGGCAACCTCCGGAGCAAAAAAGACAAACGTCCAGCTTTTGCTGCCACAGCAAAGGTGCCAGCGGGGAAAAGTAATGCTGGTTCTCACTGCCTCCTGGAACTCTTTCAAATGTTACAGACAATTTGGCCCTCTCTGCTTTCCTGCGGACTCCATCCTCAAAAGCACCTGTTTTCGCTTTCGGCAGCCTCCGGAGCAAAAAAGACAAACGTCCAGCTTTTTGCTGCCACAGCAAAGGTGCCAGCGGGGAAAAGTAATGCTGGTTCTCACTGCCTCCTGGAACCTCTTCAAATGCCCCAGACAATTTGGCCCTCTCTGCTTTCCTGCGGACTCCATCCTCAAAAGCACCTGTTTTCGCTTTCGGCAGCCTCCGGAGCAAAAAAGACAAACGTCCAGCTTTTGCTGCCACAACAAAGGTGCCAGCGGGGAAAAGTAATGCTGGTTCTCACTGCCTCCTGGAACCCTTTCAAATGCCACAGACAATTTGGCCCTCTCTGCTTTCCTGCGGACTCCATCCGCAAAAGCACCTGTTTTCGCTTTCGGCAGCCTCCGGAGCAAAAAAGACAAACGTCCAGCTTTTGCTGCCACAGCAAAGGTGCCAGCGGGGAAAAGTAATGCTGGTTCTCACTGCCTCCTGGAACCCTTTCAAATGCCCCTGACAATTTGGCCCTCTCTGCTTTCCTGCGGACTCCATCCTCAAAAGCACCTGTTTTCGCTTTCGGCAGCCTCCGGAGCAAAAAGACAAACGTCCAGCTTTTGCTGCCACAGCAAAGGTGCCAACGGGGAAAAGTAATGCTGGTTCTCACTGCCTCCTGGAACCCTTTCAAATGCCACAGACAATTTGGCCCTCTCTGCTTTCCTGCGGACTCCATCCTCAAAAGCACCTGTTTTCGCTTTCGGCAGCCTCCGGAGCAAAAAAGACAAACGTCCAGCTTTTGCTGCCACAGCAAAGGTGCCAGCGGGGAAAAGTAATGCTGGTTCTCACTGCCTCCTGGAACCCTTTCAAATGCCACAGACAATTTGGCCCTCTCTGCTTTCCTGAGGACTCCATCCTCAAAAGCACCTGTTTTCGCTTTCGGCAGCCTCCGGAGCAAAAAAGACAAACGTCCAGCTTTTGCTGCCACAGCAAAGGTGCCAGCGGGGAAAAGTAATGCTGGTTCTCACTGCCTCCTGGAACCTCTTCAAATGCCCCAGACAATTTGGCCCTCTCTGCTTTCCTGCGGACTCCATCCTCAAAAGCAGCTGTTTTCGCTTTCGGCAGCCTCCGGAGCAAAAAAGACAAACGTCCAGCTTTTGCTGCCACAGCAAAGGTGCCAGCGGGGAAAAGTAATGCTGGTTCTCACTGCCTCCTGGAACCCTTTCAAATGCCACAGACAATTTGGCCCTCTCTGCTTTCCTGCGGACTCCATCCTCAAAAGCACCTGTTTTCGCTTTCGGCAGCCTCCGGAGCAAAAAAGACAAACGTCCAGCTTTTGCTGCCACAACAAAGGTGCCAGCGGGGAAAAGTAATGCTGGTTCTCACTGCCTCCTGGAACCCTTTCAAATGCCACAGACAATTTGGCCCTCTCTGCTTTCCTGCGGACTCCATCCTCAAAAGCACCTGTTTTCGCTTTCGGCAACCTCCGGAGCAAAAAAGACAAACGTCCAGCTTTTGCTGCCACAGCAAAGGTGCCAGCGGGGAAAAGTAATGCTGGTTCTCACTGCCTCCTGGAACCCTTTCAAATGCCCCAGACAATTTGGCCCTCTCTGCTTTCCTGCGGACTCCATCCTCAAAAGCACCTGTTTTCGCTTTCGGCAACCTCCGGAGCAAAAAAGACAAACGTCCAGCTTTTGCTGCCACAGCAAAGGTGCCAGCGGGGAAAAGTAATGCTGGTTCTCACTGCCTCCTGGAACCCTTTCAAATGCCACAGACAATTTGGCCCTCTCTGCTTTCCTGCGGACTCCATCCTCAAAAGCACCTTTTTTCGCTTTCGGCAACCTCCGGAGCAAAAAAGACAAACGTCCAGCTTTTGCTGCCACAGCAAAGGTGCCAGCGGGGAAAAGTAATGCTGGTTCTCACTGCCTCCTGGAACCTCTTCAAATGCCACAGACAATTTGGCCCTCTCTGCTTTCCTGCGGACTCCATCCTCAAAAGCACCTGTTTTCGCTTTCGGCAGCCTCCGGAGCAAAAAAGACAAACGTCCAGCTTTTGCTGCCACAGCAAAGGTGCCAGCGGGGAAAAGTAATGCTGGTTCTCACTGCCTCCTGGAACCCTTTCAAATGCCACAGACAATTTGGCCCTCTCTGCTTTCCTGCGGACTCCATCCTCAAAAGCACCTATTTTTGCTTTCGGCGCCTCCGGAGCAAAAAAAGACAAACGTCCAGCTTTTGCTGCCACAGCAAAGGTGCCAGCAGGGAAAAGTAATGCTGGTTCTCACTGCCTCCTGGAACTCTTTCAAATGTTACAGACAATTTGGCCCTCTCTGCTTTCCTGCGGACTCCATCCTCAAAAGCACCTGTTTTCGCTTTCGGCAGCCTCCGGAGCAAAAAGACAAACGTCCAGCTTTTGCTGCCACAGCAAAGGTGCCAGCGGGGAAAAGTAATGCTGGTTCTCACTGCCTCCTGGAACCTCTTCAAATGCCCCAGACAATTTGGCCCTCTCTGCTTTCCTGCGGACTCCATCCTCAAAAGCACCTGTTTTCGCTTTCGGCAACCTCCGGAGCAAAAAAGACAAACGTCCAGCTTTTGCTGCCACAGCAAAGGTGCCAGCGGGAAAAGTAATGCTGGTTCTCACTGCCTCCTGGAACTCTTTCAAATGTTACAGACAATTTGGCCCTCTCTGCTTTCCTGCGGACTCCATCCTCAAAAGCACCTGTTTTCGCTTTCGGCAGCCTCCGGAGCAAAAAAGACAAACGTCCAGCTTTTGCTGCCACAGCAAAGGTGCCAGCGGGGAAAAGTAATGCTGGTTCTCACTGCCTCCTGGAACCTCTTCAAATGCCCCAGACAATTTGGCCCTCTCTGCTTTCCTGCGGACTCCATCCTCAAAAGCACCTGTTTTCGCTTTCGGCAGCCTCCGGAGCAAAAAAGACAAACGTCCAGCTTTTGCTGCCACAACAAAGGTGCCAGCGGGGAAAAGTAATGCTGGTTCTCACTGCCTCCTGGAACCCTTTCAAATGCCACAGACAATTTGGCCCTCTCTGCTTTCCTGCGGACTCCATCCTCAAAAGCACCTGTTTTCGCTTTCGGCAGCCTCCGGAGCAAAAAAGACAAACGTCCAGCTTTTGCTGCCACAGCAAATGTGCCAGCGGGGAAAAGTAATGCTGGTTCTCACTGCCTCCTGGAACCCTTTCAAATGCCCCTGACAATTTGGCCCTCTCTGCTTTCCTGCGGACTCCCATCCTCAAAAGCACCTGTTTTCGCTTTCGGCAGCCTCCGGAGCAAAAAAGACAAACGTCCAGCTTTTGCTGCCACAGCAAAGGTGCCAACGGGGAAAAGTAATGCTGGTTCTCACTGCCTCCTGGAACCCTTTCAAATGCCACAGACAATTTGGCCCTCTCTGCTTTCCTGCGGACTCCATCCTCAAAAGCACCTGTTTTCGCTTTCGGCAGCCTCCGGAGCAAAAAAGACAAACGTCCAGCTTTTGCTGCCACAGCAAAGGTGCCAGCGGGGAAAAGTAATGCTGGTTCTCACTGCCTCCTGGAACCCTTTCAAATGCCACAGACAATTTGGCCCTCTCTGCTTTCCTGAGGACTCCATCCTCAAAAGCACCTGTTTTCGCTTTCGGCAGCCTCCGGAGCAAAAAAGACAAACGTCCAGGTTTTGCTGCCACAGCAAAGGTGCCAGCGGGGAAAAGTAATGCTGGTTCTCACTGCCTCCTGGAACCTGTTCAAATGCCCCAGACAATTTGGCCCTCTCTGCTTTCCTGCGGACTCCATCCTCAAAAGCACCTGTTTTCGCTTTCGGCAGCCTCCGGAGCAAAAAAGACAAACGTCCAGCTTTTGCTGCCACAGCAAAGGTGCCAGCGGGGAAAAGTAATGCTGGTTCTCACTGCCTCCTGGAACCCTTTCAAATGCCACAGACAATTTGGCCCTCTCTGCTTTCCTGCGGACTCCATCCTCAAAAGCACCTGTTTTCGCTTTCGGCAGCCTCCGGAGCAAAAAAGACAACGTCCAGCTTTTGCTGCCACAACAAAGGTGCCAGCGGGGAAAAGTAATGCTGGTTCTCACTGCCTCCTGGAACCCTTTCAAATGCACCAGACAATTTGGCCCTCTCTGCTTTCCTGCGGACTCCATCCTCAAAAGCACCTGTTTTCGCTTTCGGCAACCTCCGGAGCAAAAAAGACAAACGTCCAGCTTTTGCTGCCACAGCAAAGGTGCCAGCGGGGAAAAGTAATGCTGGTTCTAACTGCCTCCTGGAACCCTTTCAAATGCCACAGACAATTTGGCCCTCTCTGCTTTCCTGCGGACTCCATCCTCAAAAGCACCTTTTTTCGCTTTCGGCAACCTCCGGAGCAAAAAAGACAAACGTCCACCTTTTGCTGCCACAGCAAAGGTGCCAGCGGGGAAAAGTAATGCTGGTTCTCACTGCCTCCTGGAACCTCTTCAAATGCCCCAGACAATTTGGCCCTCTCTGCTTTCCTGCGGACTCCATCCTCAAAAGCAGCTGTTTTCGCTTTCGGCAGCCTCCGGAGCAAAAAAGACAAACGTCCAGCTTTTGCTGCCACAGCAAAGGTGCCAGCGGGGAAAAGTAATGCTGGTTCTCACTGCCTCCTGGAACCCTTTCAAATGCCACAGACAATTTGGCCCTCTCTGCTTTCCTGCGGACTCCATCCTCAAAAGCAGCTGTTTTCGCTTTCGGCAGCCTCCGGAGCAAAAAAGACAAACGTCCAGCTTTTGCTGCCACAGCAAAGGTGCCAGCGGGGAAAAGTAATGCTGGTTCTCACTGCCTCCTGGAACCCTTTCAAATGCCACAGACAATTTGGCCCTCTCTGCTTTCCTGCGGACTCCATCCTCAAAAGCAGCTGTTTTCGCTTTCGGCAGCCTCCGGAGCAAAAAAGACAAACGTCCAGCTTTTGCTGCCACAGCAAAGGTGCCAGCGGGGAAAAGTAATGCTGGTTCTCACTGCCTCCTGGAACCTCTTCAAATGCCCAGACAATTTGGCCCTCTCTGCTTTCCTGCGGACTCCATCCTCAAAAGCACCTGTTTTCGCTTTCGGCAACCTCCGGAGCAAAAAAGACAAACGTCCAGCTTTTGCTGCCACAGCAAAGGTGCCAGCGGGGAAAAGTAATGCTGGTTCTCACTGCCTCCTGGAACCCTTTCAAATGCCACAGACAATTTGGCCCTCTCTGCTTTCCTGAGGACTCCATCCTCAAAAGCACCTGTTTTCGCTTTCGGCAGCCTCCGGAGCAAAAAAGACAAACGTCCAGGTTTTGCTGCCACAGCAAAGGTGCCAGCGGGGAAAAGTAATGCTGGTTCTCACTGCCTCCTGGAACCTGTTCAAATGCCCCAGACAATTTGGCCCTCTCTGCTTTCCTGCGGACTCCATCCTCAAAAGCACCTGTTTTCGCTTTCGGCAGCCTCCGGAGCAAAAAAGACAAACGTCCAGCTTTTGCTGCCACAACAAAGGTGCCAGCGGGGAAAAGTAATGCTGGTTCTCACTGCCTCCTGGAACCTCTTCAAATGCACCAGACAATTTGGCCCTCTCTGCTTTCCTGCGGACTCCATCCTCAAAAGCACCTGTTTTCGCTTTCGGCAACCTCCGGAGCAAAAAAGACAAACGTCCAGCTTTTGCTGCCACAGCAAAGGTGCCAGCGGGGAAAAGTAATGCTGGTTCTCACTGCCTCCTGGAACCTTTCAAATGCCCCAGACAATTTGGCCCTCTCTGCTTTCCTGCGGACTCCATCCTCAAAAGCACCTTTTTTCGCTTTCGGCAACCTCCGGAGCAAAAAAGACAAACGTCCAGCTTTTGCTGCCACAGCAAAGGTGCCAGCGGGGAAAAGTAATGCTGGTTCTCACTGCCTCCTGGAACCTCTTCAAATGCCACAGACAATTTGGCCCTCTCTGCTTTCCTGCGGACTCCATCCTCAAAAGCACCTTTTTTCACTTTCGGCAGCCTCCGGAGCAAAAAAGACAAACGTCCAGCTTTTGCTGCCACAGCAAAGGTGCCAGCGGGGAAAAGTAATGCTGGTTCTCACTGCCTCCTGGAACCCTTTCAAATGCCACAGACAATTTGGCCCTCTCTGCTTTCCTGCGGACTCCATCCTCAAAAGCACCTGTTTTCGCTTTCGGCAGCCTCCGGAGCAAAAAAGACAAACGTCCAGCTTTTGCTGCCACAGCAAAGGTGCCAGCAGGGAAAAGTAATGCTGGTTCTCACTGCCTCCTGGAACTCTTTCAAATGTTACAGACAATTTGGCCCTCTCTGCTTTCCTGCGGACTCCATCCTCAAAAGCACCTGTTTTCGCTTTCGGCAGCCTCCGGAGCAAAAAAGACAAACGTCCAGCTTTTGCTGCCACAGCAAAGGTGCCAGCGGGGAAAAGTAATGCTGGTTCTCACTGCCTCCTGGAACCTCTTCAAATGCCCCAGACAATTTGGCCCTCTCTGCTTTCCTGCGGACTCCATCCTCAAAAGCACCTGTTTTCGCTTTCGGCAACCTCCGGAGCAAAAAAGACAAACGTCCAGCTTTTGCTGCCACAGCAAAGGTGCCAGCGGGGAAAAGTAATGCTGGTTCTCACTGCCTCCTGGAACTCTTTCAAATGTTACAGACAATTTGGCCCTCTCTGCTTTCCTGCGGACTCCATCCTCAAAAGCACCTGTTTTCGCTTTCGGCAGCCTCCGGAGCAAAAAAGACAAACGTCCAGCTTTTGCTGCCACAGCAAAGGTGCCAGCGGGGAAAAGTAATGCTGGTTCTCACTGCCTCCTGGAACCCTTTCAAATGCCACAGACAATTTGGCCCTCTCTGCTTTCCTGCGGACTCCATCCTCAAAAGCACCTATTTTTGCTTTCGGCGCCCTCCGGAGCAAAAAAGACAAACGTCCAGCTTTTGCTGCCACAGCAAAGGTGCCAGCAGGGAAAAGTAATGCTGGTTCTCACTGCCTCCTGGAACTCTTTCAAATGTTACAGACAATTTGGCCCTCTCTGCTTTCCTGCGGACTCCATCCTCAAAAGCACCTGTTTTCGCTTTCGGCAGCCTCCGGAGCAAAAAAGACAAACGTCCAGCTTTTGCTGCCACAGCAAAGGTGCCAGCGGGGAAAAGTAATGCTGGTTCTCACTGCCTCCTGGAACCTCTTCAAATGCCCCAGACAATTTGGCCCTCTCTGCTTTCCTGCGGACTCCATCCTCAAAAGCACCTGTTTTCGCTTTCGGCAACCTCCGGAGCAAAAAAGACAAACGTCCAGCTTTTGCTGCCACAGCAAAGGTGCCAGCGGGGAAAAGTAATGCTGGTTCTCACTGCCTCCTGGAACTCTTTCAAATGTTACAGACAATTTGGCCCTCTCTGCTTTCCTGCGGACTCCATCCTCAAAAGCACCTGTTTTCGCTTTCGGCAGCCTCCGGAGCAAAAAAGACAAACGTCCAGCTTTTGCTGCCACAGCAAAGGTGCCAGCGGGGAAAAGTAATGCTGGTTCTCACTGCCTCCTGGAACCTCTTCAAATGCCCCAGACAATTTGGCCCTCTCTGCTTTCCTGCGGACTCCATCCTCAAAAGCACCTGTTTTCGCTTTTGGCAACCTCCGGAGCAAAAAGACAAACGTCCAGCTTTTGCTGCGACAGCAAAGGTGCCAGCGGGGAAAAGTAATGCTGGTTCTCACTGCCTCCTGGAACTCTTTCAAATGCCACAGACAATTTGGCCCTCTCTGCTTTCCTGCGGACTCCATCCTCAAAAGCACCTGTTTTCGCTTTCGGCAGCCTCCGGAGCAAAAAAGACAAACGTCCAGCTTTTGCTGCCACAGCAAAGGTGCCAGCGGGGAAAAGTAATGCTGGTTCTCACTGCCTCCTGGAACCCTTTCAAATGCCCCAGACAATTTGGCCCTCTCTGCTTTCCTGCGGACTCCATCCTCAAAAGCACCTGTTTTCGCCTTCGGCAGCCTCCGGAGCAAAAAAGACAAACGTCCAGCTTTTGCTGCCACAGCAAAGGTGCCAGCGGGGAAAAGTAATGCTGGTTCTCACTGCCTCCTGGAACCCTTTCAAATGCCCCAGACAATTTGGCCCTCTCTGCTTTCCTGTGGACTCCATCCTCAAAAGCACCTGTTTTCGCTTTCGGCAACCTCCGGAGCAAAAAAGACAAACGTCCAGCTTTTGCTGCCACAGCAAAGGTGCCAGCGGGGAAAAGTAATGCTGGTTCTCACTGCCTCCTGGAAGCTGTTCAAATGCCACAGACAATTTGGCCCTCTCTGCTTTCCTGCGGACTCCATCCTCAAAAGCACCTGTTTTCGCTTTCGGCAGCCTCCGGAGCAAAAAATACAAACGTCTAGCTTTTGCTGCCACAGCAAAGGTGCCAGCGGGGAAAAGTAATGCTGGTTCTCACTGCCTCCTGGAACCCTTTCAAATGCCCCAGACAATTAAGCCCTCTCTGCTTTCCTGCGGACTCTATCCTCAAAAGCGCCTTTTTTCACTTTCGGCGCCCTCCGGTGGTAAAAAGACAAACGTCCAGGTTTTGCTGGCACAGCAAAGGTGCCAGCGGGGAAAAGTGATGCTGGTTGTCACTGCCTCCTGGAACTCTTTCAAATGCCACAGACAATTTGGCCCTCTCTGCTTTCCTGCGGACTCCATCCTCAAAAGCACCTGTTTTCGCTTTCGGCAGCCTCCGGAGCAAAAAAGACAAACGTCCAGCTTTTGCTGCCACAGCAAAGGTGCCAGCGGGGAAAAGTAATGCTGGTTCTCACTGCCTCCTGGAACTCCTTCAAATGCCCCAGACAATTTGGCCCTCTCTGCTTTCCTGCGGACTCCATCCTCAAAAGCACCTGTTTTCGCTTTCGGCAGCCTCCGGAGCAAAAAAGACAAACGTCCAGCTTTTGCTGCCACAGCAAAGGTGCCAGCGGGGAAAAGTAATGCTGGTTCTCACTGCCTCCTGGAACCTCTTCAAATGCCACAGACATTTTGGCCCTCTCTGCTTTCCTGCGGACTCCATCCTCAAAAGCACCTGTTTTCGCTTTCGGCAGCGTCCGGAGCAAAAAAGACAAACGTCCAGCTTTTGCTGGCACAGCAAAGGTGCAACGGGGAAAAGTAATGCTGGTTCTCACTGCCTCCTGGAACCCTTTCAAATGCCCCAGACAATTTGGCCCTCTCTGCTTTCCTGCGGACTCCATCCTCAAAAGCACCTGTTTTCGCTTTCGGCAGCCTCCGGAGCAAAAAAGACAAACGTCCAGCTTTTGCTGCCACAGCAAAGGTGCCAGCGGGGAAAAGTAATGCTGGTTCTCACTGCCTCCTGGAACCCTTTCAAATGCCCCAGACAATTTGGCCCTCTCTGCTTTCCTGCGGACTCCATCCTCAAAAGCACCTGTTTTCGCTTTCGGCAGCGTCCGGAGCAAAAAAGACAAACGTCCAGCTTTTGCTGCCACAGCAAAGGTGCCAGCGGGGAAAAGTAATGCTGGTTCTCACTGCCTCCTGGAACCCTTTCAAATGCCACAGACAATTTGGCCCTCTCTGCTTTCCTGCGGACTCCATCCTCAAAAGCACCTGTTTTCGCTTTCGGCAGCCTCCGGAGCAAAAAAGACAAACGTCCAGCTTTTGCTGCCACAGCATAGGTGCCAGCGGGGAAAAGTAATGCTGGTTCTCACTGCCTCCTGGAATTCCTTCAAATGCCCCAGACAATTTGGCCCTCTCTGCTTTCCTGCGGACTCCATCCTCAAAAGCACCTGTTTTCGCTTTCGGCAGCCTCCGGAGCAAAAAAGACAAACGTCCAGCTTTTGCTGCCACAGCAAAGGTGCCAGCGGGGAAAAGTAATGCTGGTTCTCACTGCCTCCTGGAACTCCTTCAAATGCCCCAGACAATTTGGCCCTCTCTGCTTTCCTGCGGACTCCATCCTCAAAAGCACCTGTTTTCGCTTTTGGCAGCCTCCGGAGCAAAAAAGACAAACGTCCAGCTTTTGCTGCCACAGCAAAGGTGCCAGCGGGGAAAAGTAATGCTGGTTCTCACTGCCTCCTGGAACCTGTTCAAATGCCCCAGACAATTTGGCCCTCTCTGCTTTCCTGCGGACTCCATCCTCAAAAGCACCTGTTTTCGCTTTCGGCAGCCTCCGGAGCAAAAAAGACAAACGTCCAGCTTTTGCTGCCACAGCAAAGGTGCCAGCGGGGAAAAGTAATGCTGGTTCTCACTGCCTCCTGGAACCCTTTCAAATGCCACAGACAATTTGGCCCTCTCTGCTTTCCTGCGGACTCCATCCTCAAAAGCACCTGTTTTCGCTTTCGGCAGCCTCCGGAGCAAAAAAGACAAACGTCCAGCTTTTGCTGCCACAGCAAAGGTGCCAGCGGGGAAAAGTAATGCTGGTTCTCACTGCCTCCTGGAACCCTTTCAAATGCCCCAGACAATTTGGCCCTCTCTGCTTTCCTGCGGACTCCATCCTCAAAAGCACCTGTTTTCACTTTTGGCAACCTCCGGAGCAAAAAAGACAAACGTCCAGCTTTTGCTGCCACAGCAAAGGTGCCAGCGGGGAAAAGTAATGCTGGTTCTCACTGCCTCCTGGAACTCTTTCAAATGCCCAGACAATTTGGCCCTCTCTGCTTTCCTGCGGACTCCATCCTCAAAAGCACCTGTTTTCGCTTTCGGCAGCCTCCGGAGCAAAAAAGACAAACGTCCAGCTTTTGCTGCCACAGCAAAGGTGCCAGCGGGGAAAAGTAATGCTGGTTCTCACTGCCTCCTGGAACCCTTTCAAATGCCCCAGACAATTTGGCCCTCTCTGCTTTCCTGCGGACTCCATCCTCAAAAGCACCTGTTTTCGCTTTCGGCAGCCTCCGGAGCAAAAAAGACAAACGTCCAGCTTTTGCTGCCACAGCAAAGGTGCCAGCGGGGAAAAGTAATGCTGGTTCTCACTGCCTCCTGGAACCCTTTCAAATGCCACAGACAATTTGGCCCTCTCTGCTTTCCTGCGGACTCCATCCTCAGAAGCACCTATTTTTCTTTCGGCGCCCTCCGGAGCAAAAAAGACAAACGTCCAGCTTTTGCTGCCACAGCAAAGGTGCCAGCAGGGAAAAGTAATGCTGGTTCTCACTGCCTCCTGGAACTCTTTCAAATGTTACAGACAATTTGGCCCTCTCTGCTTTCCTGCGGACTCCATCCTCAAAAGCACCTGTTTTCGCTTTCGGCAGCCTCCGGAGCAAAAAAGACAAACGTCCAGCTTTTGCTGCCACAGCAAAGGTGCCAGCGGGGAAAAGTAATGCTGGTTCTCACTGCCTCCTGGAACCCTTTCAAATGCCCCAGACAATTAAGCCCTCTCTGCTTTCCTGCGGACTCTATCCTCAAAAGCGCCTTTTTTCACTTTCGGCGCCCTCCGGTGGTAAAAAGACAAACGTCCAGGTTTTGCTGGCACAGCAAAGGTGCCAGCGGGGAAAAGTGATGCTGGTTGTCACTGCCTCCTGGAACTCTTTCAAATGCCACAGACAATTTGGCCCTCTCTGCTTTCCTGCGGACTCCATCCTCAAAAGCACCTGTTTTCGCTTTCGGCAGCCTCCGGAGCAAAAAAGACAAACGTCCAGCTTTTGCTGCCACAGCAAAGGTGCCAGCGGGGAAAAGTAATGCTGGTTCTCACTGCCTCCTGGAACTCCTTCAAATGCCCCAGACAATTTGGCCCTCTCTGCTTTCCTGCGGACTCCATCCTCAAAAGCACCTGTTTTCGCTTTCGGCAGCCTCCGGAGCAAAAAAGACAAACGTCCAGCTTTTGCTGCCACAGCAAAGGTGCCAGCGGGGAAAAGTAATGCTGGTTCTCACTGCCTCCTGGAACCTCTTCAAATGCCACAGACATTTTGGCCCTCTCTGCTTTCCTGCGGACTCCATCCTCAAAAGCACCTGTTTTCGCTTTCGGCAGCGTCCGGAGCAAAAAAGACAAACGTCCAGCTTTTGCTGCCACAGCAAAGGTGCAACGGGGAAAAGTAATGCTGGTTCTCACTGCCTCCTGGAACCCTTTCAAATGCCCCAGACAATTTGGCCCTCTCTGCTTTCCTGCGGACTCCATCCTCAAAAGCACCTGTTTTCGCTTTCGGCAGCCTCCGGAGCAAAAAAGACAAACGTCCAGCTTTTGCTGCCACAGCAAAGGTGCCAGCGGGGAAAAGTAATGCTGGTTCTCACTGCCTCCTGGAACCCTTTCAAATGCCCCAGACAATTTGGCCCTCTCTGCTTTCCTGCGGACTCCATCCTCAAAAGCACCTGTTTTCGCTTTCGGCAGCCTCCGGAGCAAAAAAGACAAACGTCCAGCTTTTGCTGCCACAGCAAAGGTGCCAGCGGGGAAAAGTAATGCTGGTTCTCACTGCCTCCTGGAACCCTTTCAAATGCCACAGACAATTTGGCCCTCTCTGCTTTCCTGCGGACTCCATCCTCAAAAGCACCTGTTTTCGCTTTCGGCAGCGTCCGGAGCAAAAAAGACAAACGTCCAGCTTTTGCTGCCACAGCAAAGGTGCCAGCGGGGAAAAGTAATGCTGGTTCTCACTGCCTCCTGGAACCCTTTCAAATGCCCCAGACAATTTGGCCCTCTCTGCTTTCCTGCGGACTCCATCCTCAAAAGCACCTGTTTTCGCTTTCGGCAGCGTCCGGAGCAAAAAAGACAAACGTCCAGCTTTTGCTGCCACAGCAAAGGTGCCAGCGGGGAAAAGTAATGCTGGTTCTCACTGCCTCCTGGAACCCTTTCAAATGCTCCAGACAATTTGGCCCTCTCTGCTTTCCTGCGGACTCCATCCTCAAAAGCACCTGTTTTCGCTTTCGGCAGCGTCCGGAGCAAAAAAGACAAACGTCCAGCTTTTGCTGCCACAGCAAAGGTGCCAGCGGGGAAAAGTAATGCTGGTTCTCACTGCCACCTGGAACCTCTTCAAATGCCACAGACAATTTGGCCCTCTCTGCTTTCCTGCGGACTCCATCCTCAAAAGCACCTGTTTTCGCTTTCGGCAGCCTCCGGAGCAAAAAAGACAAACGTCCAGCTTTTGCTGCCACAGCAAAGGTGCCAGCGGGGAAAAGTAATGCTGGTTCTCACTGCCTCCTGGAACCCTTTCAAATGCCACAGACAATTTGGCCCTCTCTGCTTTCCTGCGGACTCCATCCTCAAAAGCACCTGTTTTCGCTTTCGGCAGCCTCCGGAGCAAAAAAGACAAACGTCCAGCTTTTGCTGCCACAGCATAGGTGCCAGCGGGGAAAAGTAATGCTGGTTCTCACTGCCTCCTGGAATTCCTTCAAATGCCCCAGACAATTTGGCCCTCTCTGCTTTCCTGCGGACTCCATCCTCAAAAGCACCTGTTTTCGCTTTCGGCAGCCTCCGGAGCAAAAAAGACAAACGTCCAGCTTTTGCTGCCACAGCAAAGGTGCCAGCGGGGAAAAGTAATGCTGGTTCTCACTGCCTCCTGGAACTCCTTCAAATGCCCCAGACAATTTGGCCCTCTCTGCTTTCCTGCGGACTCCATCCTCAAAAGCACCTGTTTTCGCTTTTGGCAGCCTCCGGAGCAAAAAAGACAAACGTCCAGCTTTTGCTGCCACAGCAAAGGTGCCAGCGGGGAAAAGTAATGCTGGTTCTCACTGCCTCCTGGAACCTCTTCAAATGCCCCAGACAATTTGGCCCTCTCTGCTTTCCTGCGGACTCCATCCTCAAAAGCACCTGTTTTCGCTTTCGGCAGCCTCCGGAGCAAAAAAGACAAACGTCCAGCTTTTGCTGCCACAGCAAAGGTGCCAGCGGGGAAAAGTAATGCTGGTTCTCACTGCCTCCTGGAACCCTTTCAAATGCCACAGACAATTTGGCCCTCTCTGCTTTCCTGCGGACTCCATCCTCAAAAGCAGCTGTTTTCGCTTTCGGCAGCCTCCGGAGCAAAAAAGACAAACGTCCAGCTTTTGCTGCCACAGCAAAGGTGCCAGCGGGGAAAAGTAATGCTGGTTCTCACTGCCTCCTGGAACCCTTTCAAATGCCCCAGACAATTTGGCCCTCTCTGCTTTCCTGCGGACTCCATCCTCAAAAGCACCTGTTTTCACTTTTGGCAACCTCCGGAGCAAAAAAGACAAACGTCCAGCTTTTGCTGCCACAGCAAAGGTGCCAGCGGGGAAAAGTAATGCTGGTTCTCACTGCCTCCTGGAACTCTTTCAAATGCCCAGACAATTTGGCCCTCTCTGCTTTCCTGCGGACTCCATCCTCAAAAGCACCTGTTTTCGCTTTCGGCAGCCTCCGGAGCAAAAAAGACAAACGTCCAGCTTTTGCTGCCACAGCAAAGGTGCCAGCGGGGAAAAGTAATGCTGGTTCTCACTGCCTCCTGGAACCCTTTCAAATGCCCCAGACAATTTGGCCCTCTCTGCTTTCCTGCGGACTCCATCCTCAAAAGCACCTGTTTTCGCTTTCGGCAGCCTCCGGAGCAAAAAAGACAAACGTCCAGCTTTTGCTGCCACAGCAAAGGTGCCAGCGGGGAAAAGTAATGCTGGTTCTCACTGCCTCCTGGAACCCTATCAAATGCCACAGACAATTTGGCCCTCTCTGCTTTCCTGCGGACTCCATCCTCAAAAGCACCTATTTTTGCTTTCGGCGCCCTCCGGAGCAAAAAAGACAAACGTCCAGCTTTTGCTGCCACAGCAAAGGTGCCAGCAGGGAAAAGTAATGCTGGTTCTCACTGCCTCCTGGAACTCTTTCAAATGTTACAGACAATTTGGCCCTCTCTGCTTTCCTGCGGACTCCATCCTCAAAAGCACCTGTTTTCGCTTTCGGCAGCCTCCGGAGCAAAAAAGACAAACGTCCAGCTTTTGCTGCCACAGCAAAGGTGCCAGCGGGGAAAAGTAATGCTGGTTCTCACTGCCTCCTGGAACCCTTTCAAATGCCCCAGACAATTTGGCCCTCTCTGCTTTCCTGCGGACTCCATCCTCAAAAGCACCTGTTTTCGCTTTCGGCAGCCTCCGGAGCAAAAAAGACAAACGTCCAGCTTTTGCTGCCACAGCAAAGGTGCCAGCGGGGAAAAGTAATGCTGGTTCTCACTGCCTCCTGGAACCCTTTCAAATGCCCCAGACAATTTGGCCCTCTCTGCTTTCCTGCGGACTCCATCCTCAAAAGCACCTGTTTTCGCTTTCGGCAGCGTCCGGAGCAAAAAAGACAAACGTCCAGCTTTTGCTGCCACAGCAAAGGTGCCAGCGGGGAAAAGTAATGCTGGTTCTCACTGCCTCCTGGAACCCTTTCAAATGCCACAGACAATTTGGCCCTCTCTGCTTTCCTGCGGACTCCATCCTCAAAAGCACCTGTTTTCGCTTTCGGCAGCCTCCGGAGCAAAAAAGACAAACGTCCAGCTTTTGCTGCCACAGCATAGGTGCCAGCGGGGAAAAGTAATGCTGGTTCTCACTGCCTCCTGGAATTCCTTCAAATGCCCCAGACAATTTGGCCCTCTCTGCTTTCCTGCGGACTCCATCCTCAAAAGCACCTGTTTTCGCTTTCGGCAGCCTCCGGAGCAAAAAAGACAAACGTCCAGCTTTTGCTGCCACAGCAAAGGTGCCAGCGGGGAAAAGTAATGCTGGTTCTCACTGCCTCCTGGAACTCCTTCAAATGCCCCAGACAATTTGGCCCTCTCTGCTTTCCTGCGGACTCCATCCTCAAAAGCACCTGTTTTCGCTTTTGGCAGCCTCCGGAGCAAAAAAGACAAACGTCCAGCTTTTGCTGCCACAGCAAAGGTGCCAGCGGGGAAAAGTAATGCTGGTTCTCACTGCCTCCTGGAACCTCTTCAAATGCCCCAGACAATTTGGCCCTCTCTGCTTTCCTGCGGACTCCATCCTCAAAAGCACCTGTTTTCGCTTTCGGCAGCCTCCGGAGCAAAAAAGACAAACGTCCAGCTTTTGCTGCCACAGCAAAGGTGCCAGCGGGGAAAAGTAATGCTGGTTCTCACTGCCTCCTGGAACCCTTTCAAATGCCCCAGACAATTTGGCCCTCTCTGCTTTCCTGCGGACTCCATCCTCAAAAGCACCTGTTTTCGCTTTCGGCAGCCTCCGGAGCAAAAAAGACAAACGTCCAGCTTTTGCTGCCACAGCAAAGGTGCCAGCGGGGAAAAGTAATGCTGGTTCTCACTGCCTCCTGGAACCCTTTCAAATGCCACAGACAATTTGGCCCTCTCTGCTTTCCTGCGGACTCCATCCTCAAAAGCACCTATTTTTGCTTTCGGCGCCCTCCGGAGCAAAAAAGACAAACGTCCAGCTTTTGCTGCCACAGCAAAGGTGCCAGCGGGGAAAAGTAATGCTGGTTCTCACTGCCTCCTGGAACTCTTTCAAATGCCACAGACAATTTGGCCCTCTCTGCTTTCCTGCGGACTCCATCCTCAAAAGCACCTGTTTTCGCTTTCGGCAGCCTCCGGAGCAAAAAAGACAAACGTCCAGCTTTTGCTGCCACAGCAAAGGTGCCAGCGGGGAAAAGTAATGCTGGTTCTCACTGCCTCCTGGAACCCTTTCAAATGCCCCAGACAATTAAGCCCTCTCTGCTTTCCTGCGGACTCTATCCTCAAAAGCGCCTTTTTTCACTTTCGGCGCCCTCCGGAGCAAAAAAGACAAACGTCCAGGTTTTGCTGGCACAGCAAAGGTGCCAGCGGGGAAAAGTGATGCTGGTTGTCACTGCCTCCTGGAACTCTTTCAAATGCCACAGACAATTTGGCCCTCTCTGCTTTCCTGCGGACTCCATCCTCAAAAGCACCTGTTTTCGCTTTCGGCAGCCTCCGGAGCAAAAAAGACAAACGTCCAGCTTTTGCTGCCACAGCAAAGGTGCCAGCGGGGAAAAGTAATGCTGGTTCTCACTGCCTCCTGGAACTCCTTCAAATGTTACAGACAATTTGGCCCTCTCTGCTTTCCTGCGGACTCCATCCTCAAAAGCACCTGTTTTCGCTTTCGGCAGCCTCCGGAGCAAAAAAGACAAACGTCCAGCTTTTGCTGCCACAGCAAAGGTGCCAGCGGGGAAAAGTAATGCTGGTTCTCACTGCCTCCTGGAACCTCTTCAAATGCCACAGACATTTTGGCCCTCTCTGCTTTCCTGAGGACTCCATCCTCAAAAGCACCTGTTTTCGCTTTCGGCAGCGTCCGGAGCAAAAAAGACAAACGTCCAGCTTTTGCTGGCACAGCAAAGGTGCAACGGGGAAAAGTAATGCTGGTTCTCACTGCCTCCTGGAACCCTTTCAAATGCCCCAGACAATTTGGCCCTCTCTGCTTTCCTGCGGACTCCATCCTCAAAAGCACCTGTTTTCGCTTTCGGCAGCCTCCGGAGCAAAAAAGACAAACGTCCAGCTTTTGCTGCCACAGCAAAGGTGCCAGCGGGGAAAAGTAATGCTGGTTCTCACTGCCTCCTGGAACCCTTTCAAATGCCCCAGACAATTTGGCCCTCTCTGCTTTCCTGCGGACTCCATCCTCAAAAGCACCTGTTTTCGCTTTCGGCAGCGTCCGGAGCAAAAAAGACAAACGTCCAGCTTTTGCTGCCACAGCAAAGGTGCCAGCGGGGAAAAGTAATGCTGGTTCTCACTGCCTCCTGGAACCCTTTCAAATGCCACAGACAATTTGGCCCTCTCTGCTTTCCTGCGGACTCCATCCTCAAAAGCACCTGTTTTCGCTTTCGGCAGCCTCCGGAGCAAAAAAGACAAACGTCCAGCTTTTGCTGCCACAGCAAAGGTGCCAGCGGGGAAAAGTAATGCTGGTTCTCACTGCCTCCTGGAATTCCTTCAAATGCCCCAGACAATTTGGCCCTCTCTGCTTTCCTGCGGACTCCATCCTCAAAAGCACCTGTTTTCGCTTTCGGCAGCCTCCGGAGCAAAAAAGACAAACGTCCAGCTTTTGCTGCCACAGCAAAGGTGCCAGCGGGGAAAAGTAATGCTGGTTCTCACTGCCTCCTGGAACTCCTTCAAATGCCCCAGACAATTTGGCCCTCTCTGCTTTCCTGCGGACTCCATCCTCAAAAGCACCTGTTTTCGCTTTTGGCAGCCTCCGGAGCAAAAAAGACAAACGTCCAGCTTTTGCTGCCACAGCAAAGGTGCCAGCGGGGAAAAGTAATGCTGGTTCTCACTGCCTCCTGGAACCTCTTCAAATGCCCCAGACAATTTGGCCCTCTCTGCTTTCCTGCGGACTCCATCCTCAAAAGCACCTGTTTTCGCTTTCGGCAGCCTCCGGAGCAAAAAAGACAAACGTCCAGCTTTTGCTGCCACAGCAAAGGTGCCAGCGGGGAAAAGTAATGCTGGTTCTCACTGCCTCCTGGAACCCTTTCAAATGCCACAGACAATTTGGCCCTCTCTGCTTTCCTGCGGACTCCATCCTCAAAAGCACCTGTTTTCGCTTTCGGCAGCCTCCGGAGCAAAAAAGACAAACGTCCAGCTTTTGCTGCCACAGCAAAGGTGCCAGCGGGGAAAAGTAATGCTGGTTCTCACTGCCTCCTGGAACCCTTTCAAATGCCCCAGACAATTTGGCCCTCTCTGCTTTCCTGCGGACTCCATCCTCAAAAGCACCTGTTTTCACTTTTGGCAACCTCCGGAGCAAAAAAGACAAACGTCCAGCTTTTGCTGCCACAGCAAAGGTGCCAGCGGGGAAAAGTAATGCTGGTTCTCACTGCCTCCTGGAACTCTTTCAAATGCCCAGACAATTTTGCCCTCTCTGCTTTCCTGCGGACTCCATCCTCAAAAGCACCTGTTTTCGCTTTCGGCAGCCTCCGGAGCAAAAAAGACAAACGTCCAGCTTTTGCTGCCACAGCAAAGGTGCCAGCGGGGAAAAGTAATGCTGGTTCTCACTGCCTCCTGGAACCCTTTCAAATGCCACAGACAATTTGGCCCTCTCTGCTTTCCTGCGGACTCCATCCTCAAAAGCACCTGTTTTCGCTTTCGGCAGCCTCCGGAGCAAAAAAGACAAACGTCCAGCTTTTGCTGCCACAGCAAAGGTGCCAGCGGGGAAAAGTAATGCTGGTTCTCACTGCCTCCTGGAACCCTTTCAAATGCCACAGACAATTTGGCCCTCTCTGCTTTCCTGCGGACTCCATCCTCAAAAGCACCTATTTTTGCTTTCGGCGCCCTCCGGAGCAAAAAAGACAAACGTCCAGCTTTTGCTGCCACAGCAAAGGTGCCAGCAGGGAAAAGTAATGCTGGTTCTCACTGCCTCCTGGAACTCTTTCAAATGTTACAGACAATTTGGCCCTCTCTGCTTTCCTGCGGACTCCATCCTCAAAAGCACCTGTTTTCGCTTTCGGCAGCCTCCGGAGCAAAAAAGACAAACGTCCAGCTTTTGCTGCCACAGCAAAGGTGCCAGCGGGGAAAAGTAATGCTGGTTCTCACTGCCTCCTGGAACTCCTTCAAATGCCCCAGACAATTTGGCCCTCTCTGCTTTCCTGCGGACTCCATCCTCAAAAGCACCTGTTTTCGCTTTTGGCAACCTCCGGAGCAAAAAGACAAACGTCCAGCTTTTGCTGCGACAGCAAAGGTGCCAGCGGGGAAAAGTAATGCTGGTTCTCACTGCCTCCTGGAACCCTTTCAAATGCCCCAGACAATTTGGCCCTCTCTGCTTTCCTGCGGACTCTATCCTCAAAAGCACCTTTTTTCACTTTCGGCGCCCTCCGGTGGTAAAAAGACAAACGTCCAGCTTTTGCTGCCACAGCAAAGGTGCCAGCGGGGAAAAGTAATGCTGGTTCTCACTGCCTCCTGGAACTCTTTCAAATGCCACAGACAATTTGGCCCTCTCTGCTTTCCTGCGGACTCCATCCTCAAAAGCACCTATTTTTGCTTTCAGCAGCCTCCGGAGCAAAAAAGACAAACGTCCAGCTTTTGCTGCCACAGCAAAGGTGCCAGCGGGGAAAAGTAATGCTGGTTCTCACTGCCTCCTGGAACCCTTTCAAATGCCAGAGACAATTTGGCCCTTTCTGCTTTCCTGTGGACTCCATCCTCAAAAGCACCTGTTTTCGCTTTCGGCAGCCTCCGGAGCAAAAAAGACAAACGTCCAGCTTTTGCTGCCACAGCAAAGGTGCCAGCAGGGAAAAGTAATGCTGGTTCTCACTGCCTCCTGGAACCCGTTCAAATGCCCCAGACAATTTGGCCCTCTCTGCTTTCCTGCGGACTCCATCCTCAAAAGCACCTGTTTTCGCTTTCGGCAACCTCCGGACCAAAAAAGACAAACGTCCAGCTTTTGCTGCCACAGCAAAGGTGCCAGCGGGGAAAAGTAATGCTGGTTCTCACTGCCTCCTGGAACCCTTTCAAATGCCACAGACAATTTGGCCCTCTCTGCTTTCCTGCGGACTCCATCCTCAAAAGCACCTATTTTTGCTTTCGGCGCCCTCCGGAGCAAAAAAGACAAACGTCCAGCTTTTGCTGCCACAGCAAAGGTGCCAGCGGGGAAAAGTAATGCTGGTTCTCACTGCCTCCTGGAACCCTTTCAAATGCCCCAGACAATTTGGCCCTCTCTGCTTTCCTGCGGACTCCATCCTCAAAAGCACCTATTTTCGCTTTCGGCAGCCTCCGGAGCAAAAAAGACAAACGTCCAGCTTTTGCTGCCACAGCAAAGGTGCCAGCGGGGAAAAGTAATGCTGGTTCTCACTGCCTCCTGGAACCCTTTCAAATGCCACAGACAATTTGGCCCTCTCTGCTTTCTTGCGGACTCCATCCTCAAAAGCGCCTTTTTTCACTTTCGGCGCCCTCCGGTGGTAAAAAGACAAACGTCCAGCTTTTGCTGCCACAGCAAAGGTGCCAGCGGGGAAAAGTGATGCTGGTTCTCACTGCCTCCTGGAACTCTTTCAAATGCCCCAGACAATTTGGCCCTCTCTGCTTTCCTGCGGACTCCATCCTCAAAAGCACCTGTTTTCGCTTTCGGCAGCCTCCGGAGCAAAAAAGACAAACGTCCAGCTTTTGCTGCCACAACAAAGGTGCCAGCGGGGAAAAGTAATGCTGGTTCTCACTGCCTCCTGGAACCCTTTCAAATGCCACAGACAATTTGGCCCTCTCTGCTTTCCTGCGGACTCCATCCTCAAAAGCAGCTGTTTTCGCTTTCGGCAGCCTCCGGAGCAAAAAAGACAAACGTCCAGCTTTTGCTGCCACAGCAAAGGTGCCAGCGGGGAAAAGTAATGCTGGTTCTCACTGCCTCCTGGAACCTCTTCAAATGCCCCAGACAATTTGGCCCTCTCTGCTTTCCTGCGGACTCCATCCTCAAAAGCACCTGTTTTCGCTTTCGGCAACCTCCGGAGCAAAAAAGACAAACGTCCAGCTTTTGCTGCCACAGCAAAGGTGCCAGCGGGGAAAAGTAATGCTGGTTCTCACTGCCTCCTGGAACCCTTTCAAATGCCACAGACAATTTGGCCCTCTCTGCTTTCCTGCGGACTCCATCCTCAAAAGCACCTATTTTTGCTTTCGGCGCCCTCCGGAGCAAAAAAGACAAACGTCCAGCTTTTGCTGCCACAGCAAAGGTGCCAGCAGGGAAAAGTAATGCTGGTTCTCACTGCCTCCTGGAACTCTTTCAAATGTTACAGACAATTTGGCCCTCTCTGCTTTCCTGCGGACTCCATCCTCAAAAGCACCTGTTTTCGCTTTCGGCAGCCTCCGGAGCAAAAAAGACAAACGTCCAGCTTTTGCTGCCACAGCAAAGGTGCCAGCGGGGAAAAGTAATGCTGGTTCTCACTGCCTCCTGGAACCTCTTCAAATGCCCCAGACAATTTGGCCCTCTCTGCTTTCCTGCGGACTCCATCCTCAAAAGCACCTGTTTTCGCTTTCGGCAGCCTCCGGAGCAAAAAAGACAAACGTCCAGCTTTTGCTGCCACAGCAAAGGTGCCAGCGGGGAAAAGTAATGCTGGTTCTCACTGCCTCCTGGAACCCTTTCAAATGCCACAGACAATTTGGCCCTCTCTGCTTTCCTGCGGACTCCATCCTCAAAAGCACCTATTTTTGCTTTCGGCGCCCTCCGGAGCAAAAAAGACAAACGTCCAGCTTTTGCTGCCACAGCAAAGATGCCAGCAGGGAAAAGTAATGCTGGTTCTCACTGCCTCCTGGAACTCTTTCAAATGTTACAGACAATTTGGCCCTCTCTGCTTTCCTGCGGACTCCATCCTCAAAAGCACCTGTTTTCGCTTTCGGCAGCCTCCGGAGCAAAAAAGACAAACGTCCAGCTTTTGCTGCCACAGCAAAGGTGCCAGCGGGGAAAAGTAATGCTGGTTCTCACTGCCTCCTGGAACCCTTTCAAATGCCACAGACAATTTGGCCCTCTCTGCTTTCCTGCGGACTCCATCCTCAAAAGCACCTGTTTTCGCTTTCGGCAGCCTCCGGAGCAAAAAAGACAAACGTCCAGCTTTTGCTGCCACAGCAAAGGTGCCAACGGGGAAAAGTAATGCTGGTTCTCACTGCCTCCTGGAACCCTTTCAAATGCCACAGACAATTTGGCCCTCTCTGCTTTCCTGCGGACTCCATCCTCAAAAGCAGCTGTTTTCGCTTTCGGCAGCCTCCGGAGCAAAAAAGACAAACGTCCAGCTTTTGCTGCCACAGCAAAGGTGCCAGCGGGGAAAAGTAATGCTGGTTCTCACTGCCTCCTGGAACCCTTTCAAATGCCCCAGACAATTTGGCCCTCTCTGCTTTCCTGAGGACTCCATCCTCAAAAGCAGCTGTTTTTGCTTTCGGCAGCCTCCGGAGCAAAAAAGACAAACGTCCAGCTTTTGCTGCCACAGCAAAGGTGCCAGCGGGGAAAAGTAATGCTGGTTCTCACTGCCTCCTGGAACCTGTTCAAATGCCCCAGACAATTTGGCCCTCTCTGCTTTCCTGCGGACTCCATCCTCAAAAGCACCTGTTTTCGCTTTCGGCAGCCTCCGGAGCAAAAAAGACAAACGTCCAGCTTTTGCTGCCACAGCAAAGGTGCCAGCGGGGAAAAGTAATGCTGGTTCTCACTGCCTCCTGGAACCCTTTCAAATGCCACAGACAATTTGGCCCTCTCTGCTTTCCTGCGGACTCCATCCTCAAAAGCACCTGTTTTCGCTTTCGGCAGCCTCCGGAGCAAAAAAGACAAACGTCCAGCTTTTGCTGCCACAACAAAGGTGCCAGCGGGGAAAAGTAATGCTGGTTCTCACTGCCTCCTGGAACCCTTTCAAATGCCCCAGACAATTTGGCCCTCTCTGCTTTCCTGCGGACTCCATCCTCAAAAGCACCTGTTTTCGCTTTCGGCAACCTCCGGAGCAAAAAAGACAAACGTCCAGCTTTTGCTGCCACAGCAAAGGTGCCAGCGGGGAAAAGTAATGCTGGTTCTCACTGCCTCCTGGAACCCTTTCAAATGCCCCAGACAATTTGGCCCTCTCTGCTTTCCTGCGGACTCCATCCTCAAAAGCACCTTTTTTCGCTTTCGGCAACCTCCGGAGCAAAAAAGACAAACGTCCAGCTTTTGCTGCCACAGCAAAGGTGCCAGCGGGGAAAAGTAATGCTGGTTCTCACTGCCTCCTGGAACCCTTTCAAATGCCACAGACAATTTGGCCCTCTCTGCTTTCCTGCGGACTCCATCCTCAAAAGCAGCTGTTTTCGCTTTCGGCAGCCTCCGGAGCAAAAAAGACAAACGTCCAGCTTTTGCTGCCACAGCAAAGGTGCCAGCGGGGAAAAGTAATGCTGGTTCTCACTGCCTCCTGGAACCTCTTCAAATGCCCCAGACAATTTGGCCCTCTCTGCTTTCCTGCGGACTCCATCCTCAAAAGCACCTGTTTTCGCTTTCGGCAACCTCCGGAGCAAAAAAGACAAACGTCCAGCTTTTGCTGCCACAGCAAAGGTGCCAACGGGGAAAAGTAATGCTGGTTCTCACTGCCTCCTGGAACCCTTTCAAATGCCACAGAAAATTTGGCCCTCTCTGCTTTCCTGCGGACTCCATCCTCAAAAGCAGCTGTTTTCGCTTTCGGCAGCCTCCGGAGCAAAAAAGACAAACGTCCAGCTTTTGCTGCCACAGCAAAGGTGCCAGCGGGGAAAAGTAATGCTGGTTCTCACTGCCTCCTGGAACCCTTTCAAATGCCACAGACAATTTGGCCCTCTCTGCTTTCCTGAGGACTCCATCCTCAAAAGCACCTGTTTTCGCTTTCGGCAGCCTCCGGAGCAAAAAAGACAAACGTCCAGCTTTTGCTGCCACAGCAAAGGTGCCAGCGGGGAAAAGTAATGCTGGTTCTCACTGCCTCCTGGAACCTGTTCAAATGCCCCAGACAATTTGGCCCTCTCTGCTTTCCTGCGGACTCCATCCTCAAAAGCACCTGTTTTCGCTTTCGGCAGCCTCCGGAGCAAAAAAGACAAACGTCCAGCTTTTGCTGCCACAGCAAAGGTGCCAGCGGGGAAAAGTAATGCTGGTTCTCACTGCCTCCTGGAACCCTTTCAAATGCCACAGACAATTTGGCCCTCTCTGCTTTCCTGCGGACTCCATCCTCAAAAGCACCTGTTTTCGCTTTCGGCAGCCTCCGGAGCAAAAAAGACAAACGTCCAGCTTTTGCTGCCACAACAAAGGTGCCAGCGGGGAAAAGTAATGCTGGTTCTCACTGCCTCCTGGAACCCTTTCAAATGCCCCAGACAATTTGGCCCTCTCTGCTTTCCTGCGGACTCCATCCTCAAAAGCACCTGTTTTCGCTTTCGGCAACCTCCGGAGCAAAAAAGACAAACGTCCAGCTTTTGCTGCCACAGCAAAGGTGCCAGCGGGGAAAAGTAATGCTGGTTCTCACTGCCTCCTGGAACCCTTTCAAATGCCCCAGACAATTTGGCCCTCTCTGCTTTCCTGCGGACTCCATCCTCAAAAGCACCTTTTTTCGCTTTCGGCAACCTCCGGAGCAAAAAAGACAAACGTCCAGCTTTTGCTGCCACAGCAAAGGTGCCAGCGGGGAAAAGTAATGCTGGTTCTCACTGCCTCCTGGAACCCTTTCAAATGCCACAGACAATTTGGCCCTCTCTGCTTTCCTGCGGACTCCATCCTCAAAAGCAGCTGTTTTCGCTTTCGGCAGCCTCCGGAGCAAAAAAGACAAACGTCCAGCTTTTGCTGCCACAGCAAAGGTGCCAGCGGGGAAAAGTAATGCTGGTTCTCACTGCCTCCTGGAACCTCTTCAAATGCCCCAGACAATTTGGCCCTCTCTGCTTTCCTGCGGACTCCATCCTCAAAAGCACCTGTTTTCGCTTTCGGCAACCTCCGGAGCAAAAAAGACAAACGTCCAGCTTTTGCTGCCACAGCAAAGGTGCCAGCGGGGAAAAGTAATGCTGGTTCTCACTGCCTCCTGGAACTCTTTCAAATGTTACAGACAATTTGGCCCTCTCTGCTTTCCTGCGGACTCCATCCTCAAAAGCACCTGTTTTCGCTTTCGGCAGCCTCCGGAGCAAAAAAGACAAACGTCCAGCTTTTGCTGCCACAGCAAAGGTGCCAGCGGGGAAAAGTAATGCTGGTTCTCACTGCCTCCTGGAACCTCTTCAAATGCCCCAGACAATTTGGCCCTCTCTGCTTTCCTGCGGACTCCATCCTCAAAAGCACCTGTTTTCGCTTTCGGCAGCCTCCGGAGCAAAAAAGACAAACGTCCAGCTTTTGCTGCCACAACAAAGGTGCCAGCGGGGAAAAGTAATGCTGGTTCTCACTGCCTCCTGGAACCCTTTCAAATGCCACAGACAATTTGGCCCTCTCTGCTTTCCTGCGGACTCCATCCTCAAAAGCACCTGTTTTCGCTTTCGGCAGCCTCCGGAGCAAAAAAGACAAACGTCCAGCTTTTGCTGCCACAGCAAAGGTGCCAGCGGGGAAAAGTAATGCTGGTTCTCACTGCCTCCTGGAACCCTTTCAAATGCCCCTGACAATTTGGCCCTCTCTGCTTTCCTGCGGACTCCATCCTCAAAAGCACCTGTTTTCGCTTTCGGCAGCCTCCGGAGCAAAAAAGACAAACGTCCAGCTTTTGCTGCCACAGCAAAGGTGCCAACGGGGAAAAGTAATGCTGGTTCTCACTGCCTCCTGGAACCCTTTCAAATGCCACAGACAATTTGGCCCTCTCTGCTTTCCTGCGGACTCCATCCTCAAAAGCACCTGTTTTCGATTTCGGCAGCCTCCGGAGCAAAAAAGACAAACGTCCAGCTTTTGCTGCCACAGCAAAGGTGCCAGCGGGGAAAAGTAATGCTGGTTCTCACTGCCTCCTGGAACCCTTTCAAATGCCACAGACAATTTGGCCCTCTCTGCTTTCCTGAGGACTCCATCCTCAAAAGCACCTGTTTTCGCTTTCGGCAGCCTCCGGAGCAAAAAAGACAAACGTCCAGCTTTTGCTGCCACAGCAAAGGTGCCAGCGGGGAAAAGTAATGCTGGTTCTCACTGCCTCCTGGAACCTGTTCAAATGCCCCAGACAATTTGGCCCTCTCTGCTTTCCTGCGGACTCCATCCTCAAAAGCACCTGTTTTCGCTTTCGGCAGCCTCCGGAGCAAAAAAGACAAACGTCCAGCTTTTGCTGCCACAACAAAGGTGCCAGCGGGGAAAAGTAATGCTGGTTCTCACTGCCTCCTGGAACCCTTTCAAATGCCACAGACAATTTGGCCCTCTCTGCTTTCCTGCGGACTCCATCCTCAAAAGCACCTGTTTTCGCTTTCGGCAGCCTCCGGAGCAAAAAAGACAAACGTCCAGCTTTTGCTGCCACAACAAAGGTGCCAGCGGGGAAAAGTAATGCTGGTTGTCACTGCCTCCTGGAACCCTTTCAAATGCCCCAGACAATTTGGCCCTCTCTGCTTTCCTGCGGACTCCATCCTCAAAAGCAGCTGTTTTCGCTTTCGGCAGCCTCCGGAGCAAAAAAGACAAACGTCCAGCTTTTGCTGCCACAGCAAAGGTGCCAGCGGGGAAAAGTAATGCTGGTTCTCACTGCCTCCTGGAACCCTTTCAAATGCCACAGACAATTTGGCCCTCTCTGCTTTCCTGAGGACTCCATCCTCAAAAGCACCTGTTTTCGCTTTCGGCAGCCTCCGGAGCAAAAAAGACAAACGTCCAGCTTTTGCTGCCACAGCAAAGGTGCCAGCGGGGAAAAGTAATGCTGGTTCTCACTGCCTCCTGGAACCTGTTCAAATGCCCCAGACAATTTGGCCCTCTCTGCTTTCCTGCGGACTCCATCCTCAAAAGCACCTGTTTTCGCTTTCGGCAGCCTCCGGAGCAAAAAAGACAAACGTCCAGCTTTTGCTGCCACAGCAAAGGTGCCAGCGGGGAAAAGTAATGCTGGTTCTCACTGCCTCCTGGAACCCTTTCAAATGCCACAGACAATTTGGCCCTCTCTGCTTTCCTGCGGACTCCATCCTCAAAAGCACCTGTTTTCGCTTTCGGCAGCCTCCGGAGCAAAAAAGACAAACGTCCAGCTTTTGCTGCCACAACAAAGGTGCCAGCGGGGAAAAGTAATGCTGGTTCTCACTGCCTCCTGGAACCCTTTCAAATGCCACAGACAATTTGGCCCTCTCTGCTTTCCTGCGGACTCCATCCTCAAAAGCACCTGTTTTCGCTTTCGGCAGCCTCCGGAGCAAAAAAGACAAACGTCCAGCTTTTGCTGCCACAACAAAGGTGCCAGCGGGGAAAAGTAATGCTGGTTCTCACTGCCTCCTGGAACCCTTTCAAATGCCCCAGACAATTTGGCCCTCTCTGCTTTCCTGCGGACTCCATCCTCAAAAGCACCTGTTTTCGCTTTCGGCAACCTCCGGAGCAAAAAAGACAAACGTCCAGCTTTTGCTGCCACAGCAAAGGTGCCAGCGGGGAAAAGTAATGCTGGTTCTCACTGCCTCCTGGAACCCTTTCAAATGCCCCAGACAATTTGGCCCTCTCTGCTTTCCTGCGGACTCCATCCTCAAAAGCACCTTTTTTCGCTTTCGGCAACCTCCGGAGCAAAAAAGACAAACGTCCAGCTTTTGCTGCCACAGCAAAGGTGCCAGCGGGGAAAAGTAATGCTGGTTCTCACTGCCTCCTGGAACCCTTTCAAATGCCACAGACAATTTGGCCCTCTCTGCTTTCCTGCGGACTCCATCCTCAAAAGCAGCTGTTTTCGCTTTCGGCAGCCTCCGGAGCAAAAAAGACAAACGTCCAGCTTTTGCTGCCACAGCAAAGGTGCCAGCGGGGAAAAGTAATGCTGGTTCTCACTGCCTCCTGGAACCTCTTCAAATGCCCCAGACAATTTGGCCCTCTCTGCTTTCCTGCGGACTCCATCCTCAAAAGCACCTGTTTTCGCTTTCGGCAACCTCCGGAGCAAAAAAGACAAACGTCCAGCTTTTGCTGCCACAGCAAAGGTGCCAGCGGGGAAAAGTAATGCTGGTTCTCACTGCCTCCTGGAACTCTTTCAAATGTTACAGACAATTTGGCCCTCTCTGCTTTCCTGCGGACTCCATCCTCAAAAGCACCTGTTTTCGCTTTCGGCAGCCTCCGGAGCAAAAAAGACAAACGTCCAGCTTTTGCTGCCACAGCAAAGGTGCCAGCGGGGAAAAGTAATGCTGGTTCTCACTGCCTCCTGGAACCTGTTCAAATGCCCCAGACAATTTGGCCCTCTCTGCTTTCCTGCGGACTCCATCCTCAAAAGCACCTGTTTTCGCTTTCGGCAGCCTCCGGAGCAAAAAAGACAAACGTCCAGCTTTTGCTGCCACAACAAAGGTGCCAGCGGGGAAAAGTAATGCTGGTTCTCACTGCCTCCTGGAACCCTTTCAAATGCCACAGACAATTTGGCCCTCTCTGCTTTCCTGCGGACTCCATCCTCAAAAGCACCTGTTTTCGCTTTCGGCAGCCTCCGGAGCAAAAAAGACAAACGTCCAGCTTTTGCTGCCACAACAAAGGTGCCAGCGGGGAAAAGTAATGCTGGTTGTCACTGCCTCCTGGAACCCTTTCAAATGCCCCAGACAATTTGGCCCTCTCTGCTTTCCTGCGGACTCCATCCTCAAAAGCAGCTGTTTTCGCTTTCGGCAGCCTCCGGAGCAAAAAAGACAAACGTCCAGCTTTTGCTGCCACAGCAAAGGTGCCAGCGGGGAAAAGTAATGCTGGTTCTCACTGCCTCCTGGAACCCTTTCAAATGCCACAGACAATTTGGCCCTCTCTGCTTTCCTGAGGACTCCATCCTCAAAAGCACCTGTTTTCGCTTTCGGCAGCCTCCGGAGCAAAAAAGACAAACGTCCAGCTTTTGCTGCCACAGCAAAGGTGCCAGCGGGGAAAAGTAATGCTGGTTCTCACTGCCTCCTGGAACCTGTTCAAATGCCCCAGACAATTTGGCCCTCTCTGCTTTCCTGCGGACTCCATCCTCAAAAGCACCTGTTTTCGCTTTCGGCAGCCTCCGGAGCAAAAAAGACAAACGTCCAGCTTTTGCTGCCACAGCAAAGGTGCCAGCGGGGAAAAGTAATGCTGGTTCTCACTGCCTCCTGGAACCCTTTCAAATGCCACAGACAATTTGGCCCTCTCTGCTTTCCTGCGGACTCCATCCTCAAAAGCACCTGTTTTCGCTTTCGGCAGCCTCCGGAGCAAAAAAGACAAACGTCCAGCTTTTGCTGCCACAACAAAGGTGCCAGCGGGGAAAAGTAATGCTGGTTCTCACTGCCTCCTGGAACCCTTTCAAATGCCACAGACAATTTGGCCCTCTCTGCTTTCCTGCGGACTCCATCCTCAAAAGCACCTGTTTTCGCTTTCGGCAGCCTCCGGAGCAAAAAAGACAAACGTCCAGCTTTTGCTGCCACAACAAAGGTGCCAGCGGGGAAAAGTAATGCTGGTTCTCACTGCCTCCTGGAACCCTTTCAAATGCCCCAGACAATTTGGCCCTCTCTGCTTTCCTGCGGACTCCATCCTCAAAAGCACCTGTTTTCGCTTTCGGCAACCTCCGGAGCAAAAAAGACAAACGTCCAGCTTTTGCTGCCACAGCAAAGGTGCCAGCGGGGAAAAGTAATGCTGGTTCTCACTGCCTCCTGGAACCCTTTCAAATGCCCCAGACAATTTGGCCCTCTCTGCTTTCCTGCGGACTCCATCCTCAAAAGCACCTTTTTTCGCTTTCGGCAACCTCCGGAGCAAAAAAGACAAACGTCCAGCTTTTGCTGCCACAGCAAAGGTGCCAGCGGGGAAAAGTAATGCTGGTTCTCACTGCCTCCTGGAACCCTTTCAAATGCCACAGACAATTTGGCCCTCTCTGCTTTCCTGCGGACTCCATCCTCAAAAGCAGCTGTTTTCGCTTTCGGCAGCCTCCGGAGCAAAAAAGACAAACGTCCAGCTTTTGCTGCCACAGCAAAGGTGCCAGCGGGGAAAAGTAATGCTGGTTCTCACTGCCTCCTGGAACCTCTTCAAATGCCCCAGACAATTTGGCCCTCTCTGCTTTCCTGCGGACTCCATCCTCAAAAGCACCTGTTTTCGCTTTCGGCAACCTCCGGAGCAAAAAAGACAAACGTCCAGCTTTTGCTGCCACAGCAAAGGTGCCAGCGGGGAAAAGTAATGCTGGTTCTCACTGCCTCCTGGAACTCTTTCAAATGTTACAGACAATTTGGCCCTCTCTGCTTTCCTGCGGACTCCATCCTCAAAAGCACCTGTTTTCGCTTTCGGCAGCCTCCGGAGCAAAAAAGACAAACGTCCAGCTTTTGCTGCCACAGCAAAGGTGCCAGCGGGGAAAAGTAATGCTGGTTCTCACTGCCTCCTGGAACCTCTTCAAATGCCCCAGACAATTTGGCCCTCTCTGCTTTCCTGCGGACTCCATCCTCAAAAGCACCTGTTTTCGCTTTCGGCAGCCTCCGGAGCAAAAAAGACAAACGTCCAGCTTTTGCTGCCACAACAAAGGTGCCAGCGGGGAAAAGTAATGCTGGTTCTCACTGCCTCCTGGAACCCTTTCAAATGCCACAGACAATTTGGCCCTCTCTGCTTTCCTGCGGACTCCATCCTCAAAAGCACCTGTTTTCGCTTTCGGCAGCCTCCGGAGCAAAAAAGACAAACGTCCAGCTTTTGCTGCCACAGCAAAGGTGCCAGCGGGGAAAAGTAATGCTGGTTCTCACTGCCTCCTGGAACCCTTTCAAATGCCCCTGACAATTTGGCCCTCTCTGCTTTCCTGCGGACTCCATCCTCAAAAGCACCTGTTTTCGCTTTCGGCAGCCTCCGGAGCAAAAAAGACAAACGTCCAGCTTTTGCTGCCACAGCAAAGGTGCCAACGGGGAAAAGTAATGCTGGTTCTCACTGCCTCCTGGAACCCTTTCAAATGCCACAGACAATTTGGCCCTCTCTGCTTTCCTGCGGACTCCATCCTCAAAAGCACCTGTTTTCGCTTTCGGCAGCCTCCGGAGCAAAAAAGACAAACGTCCAGCTTTTGCTGCCACAGCAAAGGTGCCAGCGGGGAAAAGTAATGCTGGTTCTCACTGCCTCCTGGAACCCTTTCAAATGCCACAGACAATTTGGCCCTCTCTGCTTTCCTGAGGACTCCATCCTCAAAAGCACCTGTTTTCGCTTTCGGCAGCCTCCGGAGCAAAAAAGACAAACGTCCAGCTTTTGCTGCCACAGCAAAGGTGCCAGCGGGGAAAAGTAATGCTGGTTCTCACTGCCTCCTGGAACCTGTTCAAATGCCCCAGACAATTTGGCCCTCTCTGCTTTCCTGCGGACTCCATCCTCAAAAGCACCTGTTTTCGCTTTCGGCAGCCTCCGGAGCAAAAAAGACAAACGTCCAGCTTTTGCTGCCACAACAAAGGTGCCAGCGGGGAAAAGTAATGCTGGTTCTCACTGCCTCCTGGAACCCTTTCAAATGCCACAGACAATTTGGCCCTCTCTGCTTTCCTGCGGACTCCATCCTCAAAAGCACCTGTTTTCGCTTTCGGCAGCCTCCGGAGCAAAAAAGACAAACGTCCAGCTTTTGCTGCCACAACAAAGGTGCCAGCGGGGAAAAGTAATGCTGGTTGTCACTGCCTCCTGGAACCCTTTCAAATGCCCCAGACAATTTGGCCCTCTCTGCTTTCCTGCGGACTCCATCCTCAAAAGCAGCTGTTTTCGCTTTCGGCAGCCTCCGGAGCAAAAAAGACAAACGTCCAGCTTTTGCTGCCACAGCAAAGGTGCCAGCGGGGAAAAGTAATGCTGGTTCTCACTGCCTCCTGGAACCCTTTCAAATGCCACAGACAATTTGGCCCTCTCTGCTTTCCTGCGGACTCCATCCTCAAAAGCAGCTGTTTTCGCTTTCGGCAGCCTCCGGAGCAAAAAAGACAAACGTCCAGCTTTTGCTGCCACAGCAAAGGTGCCAGCGGGGAAAAGTAATGCTGGTTCTCACTGCCTCCTGGAACCTGTTCAAATGCCCCAGACAATTTGGCCCTCTCTGCTTTCCTGCGGACTCCATCCTCAAAAGCACCTGTTTTCGCTTTCGGCAGCCTCCGGAGCAAAAAAGACAAACGTCCAGCTTTTGCTGCCACAGCAAAGGTGCCAGCGGGGAAAAGTAATGCTGGTTCTCACTGCCTCCTGGAACCCTTTCAAATGCCACAGACAATTTGGCCCTCTCTGCTTTCCTGCGGACTCCATCCTCAAAAGCACCTGTTTTCGCTTTCGGCAGCCTCCGGAGCAAAAAAGACAAACGTCCAGCTTTTGCTGCCACAACAAAGGTGCCAGCGGGGAAAAGTAATGCTGGTTCTCACTGCCTCCTGGAACCCTTTCAAATGCCCCAGACAATTTGGCCCTCTCTGCTTTCCTGCGGACTCCATCCTCAAAAGCACCTGTTTTCGCTTTCGGCAACCTCCGGAGCAAAAAAGACAAACGTCCAGCTTTTGCTGCCACAGCAAAGGTGCCAGCGGGGAAAAGTAATGCTGGTTCTCACTGCCTCCTGGAACCCTTTCAAATGCCCCAGACAATTTGGCCCTCTCTGCTTTCCTGCGGACTCCATCCTCAAAAGCACCTTTTTTCGCTTTCGGCAACCTCCGGAGCAAAAAAGACAAACGTCCAGCTTTTGCTGCCACAGCAAAGGTGCCAGCGGGGAAAAGTAATGCTGGTTCTCACTGCCTCCTGGAACCCTTTCAAATGCCACAGACAATTTGGCCCTCTCTGCTTTCCTGCGGACTCCATCCTCAAAAGCAGCTGTTTTCGCTTTCGGCAGCCTCCGGAGCAAAAAAGACAAACGTCCAGCTTTTGCTGCCACAGCAAAGGTGCCAGCGGGGAAAAGTAATGCTGGTTCTCACTGCCTCCTGGAACCTCTTCAAATGCCCCAGACAATTTGGCCCTCTCTGCTTTCCTGCGGACTCCATCCTCAAAAGCACCTGTTTTCGCTTTCGGCAACCTCCGGAGCAAAAAAGACAAACGTCCAGCTTTTGCTGCCACAGCAAAGGTGCCAGCGGGGAAAAGTAATGCTGGTTCTCACTGCCTCCTGGAACTCTTTCAAATGTTACAGACAATTTGGCCCTCTCTGCTTTCCTGCGGACTCCATCCTCAAAAGCACCTGTTTTCGCTTTCGGCAGCCTCCGGAGCAAAAAAGACAAACGTCCAGCTTTTGCTGCCACAGCAAAGGTGCCAGCGGGGAAAAGTAATGCTGGTTCTCACTGCCTCCTGGAACCTCTTCAAATGCCCCAGACAATTTGGCCCTCTCTGCTTTCCTGCGGACTCCATCCTCAAAAGCACCTGTTTTCGCTTTCGGCAGCCTCCGGAGCAAAAAAGACAAACGTCCAGCTTTTGCTGCCACAACAAAGGTGCCAGCGGGGAAAAGTAATGCTGGTTCTCACTGCCTCCTGGAACCCTTTCAAATGCCACAGACAATTTGGCCCTCTCTGCTTTCCTGCGGACTCCATCCTCAAAAGCACCTGTTTTCGCTTTCGGCAGCCTCCGGAGCAAAAAAGACAAACGTCCAGCTTTTGCTGCCACAGCAAAGGTGCCAGCGGGGAAAAGTAATGCTGGTTCTCACTGCCTCCTGGAACCCTTTCAAATGCCCCTGACAATTTGGCCCTCTCTGCTTTCCTGCGGACTCCATCCTCAAAAGCACCTGTTTTCGCTTTCGGCAGCCTCCGGAGCAAAAAAGACAAACGTCCAGCTTTTGCTGCCACAGCAAAGGTGCCAACGGGGAAAAGTAATGCTGGTTCTCACTGCCTCCTGGAACCCTTTCAAATGCCACAGACAATTTGGCCCTCTCTGCTTTCCTGCGGACTCCATCCTCAAAAGCACCTGTTTTCGCTTTCGGCAGCCTCCGGAGCAAAAAAGACAAACGTCCAGCTTTTGCTGCCACAGCAAAGGTGCCAGCGGGGAAAAGTAATGCTGGTTCTCACTGCCTCCTGGAACCCTTTCAAATGCCACAGACAATTTGGCCCTCTCTGCTTTCCTGAGGACTCCATCCTCAAAAGCACCTGTTTTCGCTTTCGGCAGCCTCCGGAGCAAAAAAGACAAACGTCCAGCTTTTGCTGCCACAGCAAAGGTGCCAGCGGGGAAAAGTAATGCTGGTTCTCACTGCCTCCTGGAACCTGTTCAAATGCCCCAGACAATTTGGCCCTCTCTGCTTTCCTGCGGACTCCATCCTCAAAAGCACCTGTTTTCGCTTTCGGCAGCCTCCGGAGCAAAAAAGACAAACGTCCAGCTTTTGCTGCCACAACAAAGGTGCCAGCGGGGAAAAGTAATGCTGGTTCTCACTGCCTCCTGGAACCCTTTCAAATGCCACAGACAATTTGGCCCTCTCTGCTTTCCTGCGGACTCCATCCTCAAAAGCACCTGTTTTCGCTTTCGGCAGCCTCCGGAGCAAAAAAGACAAACGTCCAGCTTTTGCTGCCACAACAAAGGTGCCAGCGGGGAAAAGTAATGCTGGTTGTCACTGCCTCCTGGAACCCTTTCAAATGCCCCAGACAATTTGGCCCTCTCTGCTTTCCTGCGGACTCCATCCTCAAAAGCACCTGTTTTCGCTTTCGGCAACCTCCGGAGCAAAAAAGACAAACGTCCAGCTTTTGCTGCCACAGCAAAGGTGCCAGCGGGGAAAAGTAATGCTGGTTCTAACTGCCTCCTGGAACCCTTTCAAATGCCACAGACAATTTGGCCCTCTCTGCTTTCCTGCGGACTCCATCCTCAAAAGCACCTTTTTTCGCTTTCGGCAACCTCCGGAGCAAAAAAGACAAACGTCCAGCTTTTGCTGCCACAGCAAAGGTGCCAGCGGGGAAAAGTAATGCTGGTTCTCACTGCCTCCTGGAACCTCTTCAAATGCCCCAGACAATTTGGCCCTCTCTGCTTTCCTGCGGACTCCATCCTCAAAAGCAGCTGTTTTCGCTTTCGGCAGCCTCCGGAGCAAAAAAGACAAACGTCCAGCTTTTGCTGCCACAGCAAAGGTGCCAGCGGGGAAAAGTAATGCTGGTTCTCACTGCCTCCTGGAACCCTTTCAAATGCCACAGACAATTTGGCCCTCTCTGCTTTCCTGCGGACTCCATCCTCAAAAGCAGCTGTTTTCGCTTTCGGCAGCCTCCGGAGCAAAAAAGACAAACGTCCAGCTTTTGCTGCCACAGCAAAGGTGCCAGCGGGGAAAAGTAATGCTGGTTCTCACTGCCTCCTGGAACCCTTTCAAATGCCACAGACAATTTGGCCCTCTCTGCTTTCCTGCGGACTCCATCCTCAAAAGCAGCTGTTTTCGCTTTCGGCAGCCTCCGGAGCAAAAAAGACAAACGTCCAGCTTTTGCTGCCACAGCAAAGGTGCCAGCGGGGAAAAGTAATGCTGGTTCTCACTGCCTCCTGGAACCTCTTCAAATGCCCCAGACAATTTGGCCCTCTCTGCTTTCCTGCGGACTCCATCCTCAAAAGCACCTGTTTTCGCTTTCGGCAACCTCCGGAGCAAAAAAGACAAACGTCCAGCTTTTGCTGCCACAGCAAAGGTGCCAGCGGGGAAAAGTAATGCTGGTTCTCACTGCCTCCTGGAACCCTTTCAAATGCCACAGACAATTTGGCCCTCTCTGCTTTCCTGCGGACTCCATCCTCAAAAGCACCTATTTTTGCTTTCGGCGCCCTCCGGAGCAAAAAAGACAAACGTCCAGCTTTTGCTGCCACAGCAAAGGTGCCAGCAGGGAAAAGTAATGCTGGTTCTCACTGCCTCCTGGAACTCTTTCAAATGTTACAGACAATTTGGCCCTCTCTGCTTTCCTGCGGACTCCATCCTCAAAAGCACCTGTTTTCGCTTTCGGCAGCCTCCGGAGCAAAAAAGACAAACGTCCAGCTTTTGCTGCCACAGCAAAGGTGCCAGCGGGGAAAAGTAATGCTGGTTCTCACTGCCTCCTGGAACCTCTTCAAATGCCCCAGACAATTTGGCCCTCTCTGCTTTCCTGCGGACTCCATCCTCAAAAGCACCTGTTTTCGCTTTCGGCAACCTCCGGAGCAAAAAAGACAAACGTCCAGCTTTTGCTGCCACAGCAAAGGTGCCAGCGGGGAAAAGTAATGCTGGTTCTCACTGCCTCCTGGAACCCTTTCAAATGCCACAGACAATTTGGCCCTCTCTGCTTTCCTGCGGACTCCATCCTCAAAAGCACCTATTTTTGCTTTCGGCGCCCTCCGGAGCAAAAAAGACAAACGTCCAGCTTTTGCTGCCACAGCAAAGGTGCCAGCAGGGAAAAGTAATGCTGGTTCTCACTGCCTCCTGGAACTCTTTCAAATGTTACAGACAATTTGGCCCTCTCTGCTTTCCTGCGGACTCCATCCTCAAAAGCACCTGTTTTCGCTTTCGGCAGCCTCCGGAGCAAAAAAGACAAACGTCCAGCTTTTGCTGCCACAGCAAAGGTGCCAGCGGGGAAAAGTAATGCTGGTTCTCACTGCCTCCTGGAACCCTTTCAAATGCCCCTGACAATTTGGCCCTCTCTGCTTTCCTGCGGACTCCATCCTCAAAAGCACCTGTTTTCGCTTTCGGCAGCCTCCGGAGCAAAAAAGACAAACGTCCAGCTTTTGCTGCCACAGCAAAGGTGCCAACGGGGAAAAGTAATGCTGGTTCTCACTGCCTCCTGGAACCCTTTCAAATGCCACAGACAATTTGGCCCTCTCTGCTTTCCTGCGGACTCCATCCTCAAAAGCACCTGTTTTCGCTTTCGGCAGCCTCCGGAGCAAAAAAGACAAACGTCCAGCTTTTGCTGCCACAGCAAAGGTGCCAGCGGGGAAAAGTAATGCTGGTTCTCACTGCCTCCTGGAACCCTTTCAAATGCCACAGACAATTTGGCCCTCTCTGCTTTCCTGAGGACTCCATCCTCAAAAGCACCTGTTTTCGCTTTCGGCAGCCTCCGGAGCAAAAAAGACAAACGTCCAGGTTTTGCTGCCACAGCAAAGGTGCCAGCGGGGAAAAGTAATGCTGGTTCTCACTGCCTCCTGGAACCTGTTCAAATGCCCCAGACAATTTGGCCCTCTCTGCTTTCCTGCGGACTCCATCCTCAAAAGCACCTGTTTTCGCTTTCGGCAGCCTCCGGAGCAAAAAAGACAAACGTCCAGCTTTTGCTGCCACAACAAAGGTGCCAGCGGGGAAAAGTAATGCTGGTTCTCACTGCCTCCTGGAACCCTTTCAAATGCCACAGACAATTTGGCCCTCTCTGCTTTCCTGCGGACTCCATCCTCAAAAGCACCTGTTTTCGCTTTCGGCAACCTCCGGAGCAAAAAAGACAAACGTCCAGCTTTTGCTGCCACAGCAAAGGTGCCAGCGGGGAAAAGTAATGCTGGTTCTCACTGCCTCCTGGAACCCTTTCAAATGCCACAGACAATTTGGCCCTCTCTGCTTTCCTGCGGACTCCATCCTCAAAAGCACCTTTTTTCGCTTTCGGCAACCTCCGGAGCAAAAAAGACAAACGTCCAGCTTTTGCTGCCACAGCAAAGGTGCCAGCGGGGAAAAGTAATGCTGGTTCTCACTGCCTCCTGGAACCTCTTCAAATGCCCCAGACAATTTGGCCCTCTCTGCTTTCCTGCGGACTCCATCCTCAAAAGCAGCTGTTTTCGCTTTCGGCAGCCTCCGGAGCAAAAAAGACAAACGTCCAGCTTTTGCTGCCACAGCAAAGGTGCCAGCGGGGAAAAGTAATGCTGGTTCTCACTGCCTCCTGGAACCCTTTCAAATGCCACAGACAATTTGGCCCTCTCTGCTTTCCTGCGGACTCCATCCTCAAAAGCAGCTGTTTTCGCTTTCGGCAGCCTCCGGAGCAAAAAAGACAAACGTCCAGCTTTTGCTGCCACAGCAAAGGTGCCAGCGGGGAAAAGTAATGCTGGTTCTCACTGCCTCCTGGAACCTCTTCAAATGCCCCAGACAATTTGGCCCTCTCTGCTTTCCTGCGGACTCCATCCTCAAAAGCACCTGTTTTCGCTTTCGGCAACCTCCGGAGCAAAAAAGACAAACGTCCAGCTTTTGCTGCCACAGCAAAGGTGCCAGCGGGGAAAAGTAATGCTGGTTCTCACTGCCTCCTGGAACCCTTTCAAATGCCACAGACAATTTGGCCCTCTCTGCTTTCCTGCGGACTCCATCCTCAAAAGCACCTATTTTTGCTTTCGGCGCCCTCCGGAGCAAAAAAGACAAACGTCCAGCTTTTGCTGCCACAGCAAAGGTGCCAGCAGGGAAAAGTAATGCTGGTTCTCACTGCCTCCTGGAACTCTTTCAAATGTTACAGACAATTTGGCCCTCTCTGCTTTCCTGCGGACTCCATCCTCAAAAGCACCTGTTTTCGCTTTCGGCAGCCTCCGGAGCAAAAAAGACAAACGTCCAGCTTTTGCTGCCACAGCAAAGGTGCCAGCGGGGAAAAGTAATGCTGGTTCTCACTGCCTCCTGGAACCTCTTCAAATGCCCCAGACAATTTGGCCCTCTCTGCTTTCCTGCGGACTCCATCCTCAAAAGCACCTGTTTTCGCTTTCGGCAACCTCCGGAGCAAAAAAGACAAACGTCCAGCTTTTGCTGCCACAGCAAAGGTGCCAGCGGGGAAAAGTAATGCTGGTTCTCACTGCCTCCTGGAACTCTTTCAAATGTTACAGACAATTTGGCCCTCTCTGCTTTCCTGCGGACTCCATCCTCAAAAGCACCTGTTTTCGCTTTCGGCAGCCTCCGGAGCAAAAAAGACAAACGTCCAGCTTTTGCTGCCACAGCAAAGGTGCCAGCGGGGAAAAGTAATGCTGGTTCTCACTGCCTCCTGGAACCTCTTCAAATGCCCCAGACAATTTGGCCCTCTCTGCTTTCCTGCGGACTCCATCCTCAAAAGCACCTGTTTTCGCTTTTGGCAACCTCCGGAGCAAAAAGACAAACGTCCAGCTTTTGCTGCGACAGCAAAGGTGCCAGCGGGGAAAAGTAATGCTGGTTCTCACTGCCTCCTGGAACTCTTTCAAATGCCACAGACAATTTGGCCCTCTCTGCTTTCCTGCGGACTCCATCCTCAAAAGCACCTGTTTTCGCTTTCGGCAGCCTCCGGAGCAAAAAAGACAAACGTCCAGCTTTTGCTGCCACAGCAAAGGTGCCAGCGGGGAAAAGTAATGCTGGTTCTCACTGCCTCCTGGAACCCTTTCAAATGCCCCAGACAATTTGGCCCTCTCTGCTTTCCTGCGGACTCCATCCTAAAAAGCACCTGTTTTCGCCTTCGGCAGCCTCCGGAGCAAAAAAGACAAACGTCCAGCTTTTGCTGCCACAGCAAAGGTGCCAGCGGGGAAAAGTAATGCTGGTTCTCACTGCCTCCTGGAACCCTTTCAAATGCCCCAGACAATTTGGCCCTCTCTGCTTTCCTGTGGACTCCATCCTCAAAAGCACCTGTTTTCGCTTTCGGCAACCTCCGGAGCAAAAAAGACAAACGTCCAGCTTTTGCTGCCACAGCAAAGGTGCCAGCGGGGAAAAGTAATGCTGGTTCTCACTGCCTCCTGGAAGCTGTTCAAATGCCCCAGACAATTTGGCCCTCTCTGCTTTCCTGCGGACTCCATCCTCAAAAGCACCTGTTTTCGCTTTCGGCAGCCTCCGGAGCAAAAAATACAAACGTCTAGCTTTTGCTGCCACAGCAAAGGTGCCAGCGGGGAAAAGTAATGCTGGTTCTCACTGCCTCCTGGAACCCTTTCAAATGCCCCAGACAATTAAGCCCTCTCTGCTTTCCTGCGGACTCTATCCTCAAAAGCGCCTTTTTTCACTTTCGGCGCCCTCCGGTGGTAAAAAGACAAACGTCCAGGTTTTGCTGCCACAGCAAAGGTGCCAGCGGGGAAAAGTGATGCTGGTTGTCACTGCCTCCTGGAACTCTTTCAAATGCCACAGACAATTTGGCCCTCTCTGCTTTCCTGCGGACTCCATCCTCAAAAGCACCTGTTTTCGCTTTCGGCAGCCTCCGGAGCAAAAAAGACAAACGTCCAGCTTTTGCTGCCACAGCAAAGGTGCCAGCGGGGAAAAGTAATGCTGGTTCTCACTGCCTCCTGGAACTCCTTCAAATGCCCCAGACAATTTGGCCCTCTCTGCTTTCCTGCGGACTCCATCCTCAAAAGCACCTGTTTTCGCTTTCGGCAGCCTCCGGAGCAAAAAAGACAAACGTCCAGCTTTTGCTGCCACAGCAAAGGTGCCAGCGGGGAAAAGTAATGCTGGTTCTCACTGCCTCCTGGAACCTCTTCAAATGCCACAGACATTTTGGCCCTCTCTGCTTTCCTGCGGACTCCATCCTCAAAAGCACCTGTTTTCGCTTTCGGCAGCGTCCGGAGCAAAAAAGACAAACGTCCAGCTTTTGCTGGCACAGCAAAGGTGCCAGCGGGGAAAAGTAATGCTGGTTCTCACTGCCTCCTGGAACCCTTTCAAATGCCACAGACAATTTGGCCCTCTCTGCTTTCCTGCGGACTCCATCCTCAAAAGCACCTGTTTTCGCTTTCGGCAGCCTCCGGAGCAAAAAAGACAAACGTCCAGCTTTTGCTGCCACAGCAAAGGTGCCAGCGGGGAAAAGTAATGCTGGTTCTCACTGCCTCCTGGAACCCTTTCAAATGCCCCAGACAATTTGGCCCTCTCTGCTTTCCTGCGGACTCCATCCTCAAAAGCACCTGTTTTCGCTTTCGGCAGCGTCCGGAGCAAAAAAGACAAACGTCCAGCTTTTGCTGCCACAGCAAAGGTGCCAGCGGGGAAAAGTAATGCTGGTTCTCACTGCCTCCTGGAACCCTTTCAAATGCCACAGACAATTTGGCCCTCTCTGCTTTCCTGCGGACTCCATCCTCAAAAGCACCTGTTTTCGCTTTCGGCAGCCTCCGGAGCAAAAAAGACAAACGTCCAGCTTTTGCTGCCACAGCATAGGTGCCAGCGGGGAAAAGTAATGCTGGTTCTCACTGCCTCCTGGAACTCCTTCAAATGCCCCAGACAATTTGGCCCTCTCTGCTTTCCTGCGGACTCCATCCTCAAAAGCACCTGTTTTCGCTTTCGGCAGCCTCCGGAGCAAAAAAGACAAACGTCCAGCTTTTGCTGCCACAGCAAAGGTGCCAGCGGGGAAAAGTAATGCTGGTTCTCACTGCCTCCTGGAACTCCTTCAAATGCCCCAGACAATTTGGCCCTCTCTGCTTTCCTGCGGACTCCATCCTCAAAAGCACCTGTTTTCGCTTTTGGCAGCCTCCGGAGCAAAAAAGACAAACGTCCAGCTTTTGCTGCCACAGCAAAGGTGCCAGCGGGGAAAAGTAATGCTGGTTCTCACTGCCTCCTGGAACCTCTTCAAATGCCCCAGACAATTTGGCCCTCTCTGCTTTCCTGCGGACTCCATCCTCAAAAGCACCTGTTTTCGCTTTCGGCAGCCTCCGGAGCAAAAAAGACAAACGTCCAGCTTTTGCTGCCACAGCAAAGGTGCCAGCGGGGAAAAGTAATGCTGGTTCTCACTGCCTCCTGGAACCCTTTCAAATGCCACAGACAATTTGGCCCTCTCTGCTTTCCTGCGGACTCCATCCTCAAAAGCACCTGTTTTCGCTTTCGGCAGCCTCCGGAGCAAAAAAGACAAACGTCCAGCTTTTGCTGCCACAGCAAAGGTGCCAGCGGGGAAAAGTAATGCTGGTTCTCACTGCCTCCTGGAACCCTTTCAAATGCCCCAGACAATTTGGCCCTCTCTGCTTTCCTGCGGACTCCATCCTCAAAAGCACCTGTTTTCACTTTTGGCAACCTCCGGAGCAAAAAAGACAAACGTCCAGCTTTTGCTGCCACAGCAAAGGTGCCAGCGGGGAAAAGTAATGCTGGTTCTCACTGCCTCCTGGAACTCTTTCAAATGCCCAGACAATTTGGCCCTCTCTGCTTTCCTGCGGACTCCATCCTCAAAAGCACCTGTTTTCGCTTTCGGCAGCCTCCGGAGCAAAAAAGACAAACGTCCAGCTTTTGCTGCCACAGCAAAGGTGCCAGCGGGGAAAAGTAATGCTGGTTCTCACTGCCTCCTGGAACCCTTTCAAATGCCCCAGACAATTTGGCCCTCTCTGCTTTCCTGCGGACTCCATCCTCAAAAGCACCTGTTTTCGCTTTCGGCAGCCTCCGGAGCAAAAAAGACAAACGTCCAGCTTTTGCTGCCACAGCAAAGGTGCCAGCGGGGAAAAGTAATGCTGGTTCTCACTGCCTCCTGGAACCCTTTCAAATGCCCCAGACAATTTGGCCCTCTCTGCTTTCCTGCGGACTCCATCCTCAAAAGCACCTGTTTTCGCTTTCGGCAGCCTCCGGAGCAAAAAAGACAAACGTCCAGCTTTTGCTGCCACAGCAAAGGTGCCAGCGGGGAAAAGTAATGCTGGTTCTCACTGCCTCCTGGAACCTCTTCAAATGCCCCTGACAATTTGGCCCTCTCTGCTTTCCTGCGGACTCTATCCTCAAAAGCGCCTTTTTTCACTTTCGGCGCCCTCCGGTGGTAAAAAGACAAACGTCCAGCTTTTGCTGCCACAGCAAAGGTGCCAGCGGGGAAAAGTAATGCTGGTTCTCACTGCCTCCTGGAACCTCTTCAAATGCCCCAGACAATTTGGCCCTCTCTGCTTTCCTGCGGACTCCATCCTCAAAAGCACCTGTTTTCGCTTTCGGCAGCCTCCGGAGCAAAAAAGACAAACGTCCAGCTTTTGCTGCCACAGCAAAGGTGCCAGCGGGGAAAAGTAATGCTGGTTCTCACTGCCTCCTGGAACCCTTTCAAATGCCACAGACAATTTGGCCCTCTCTGCTTTCCTGCGGACTCCATCCTCAAAAGCACCTGTTTTCGCTTTCGGCAACCTCCGGAGCAAAAAAGACAAACGTCCAGCTTTTGCTGCCACAGCAAAGGCGCCAGCGGGGAAAAGTAATGCTGGTTCTCACTGCCTCCTGGAACCTCTTCAAATGCCACAGACAATTTGGCCCTCTCTGCTTTCCTGCGGACTCCATCCTCAAAAGCACCTGTTTTCGCTTTCGGCAGCCTCCGGAGCAAAAAAGACAAACGTCCAGCTTTTGCTGCCACAGCAAAGGTGCCAGCGGGGAAAAGTAATGCTGGTTCTCACTGCCTCCTGGAACCCTTTCAAATGCCACAGACAATTTGGCCCTCTCTGCTTTCCTGCGGACTCCATCCTCAAAAGCAGCTGTTTTCGCTTTCGGCAGCCTCCGGAGCAAAAAAGACAAACGTCCAGCTTTTGCTGCCACAGCAAAGGTGCCAGCGGGGAAAAGTAATGCTGGTTCTCACTGCCTCCTGGAACCTCTTCAAATGCCCCAGACAATTTGGCCCTCTCTGCTTTCCTGCGGACTCCATCCTCAAAAGCACCTGTTTTCGCTTTCGGCAACCTCCGGAGCAAAAAAGACAAACGTCCAGCTTTTGCTGCCACAGCAAAGGTGCCAGCGGGGAAAAGTAATGCTGGTTCTCACTGCCTCCTGGAACCCTTTCAAATGCCACAGACAATTTGGCCCTCTCTGCTTTCCTGCGGACCCCATCCTCAAAAGCACCTATTTTTGCTTTCGGCGCCCTCCGGAGCAAAAAAGACAAACGTCCAGCTTTTGCTGCCACAGCAAAGGTGCCAGCGGGGAAAAGTAATGCTGGTTCTCACTGCCTCCTGGAACCCTTTCAAATGCCACAGACAATTTGGCCCTCTCTGCTTTCCTGCGGACTCCATCCTCAAAAGCACCTGTTTTCGCTTTCGGCAGCCTCCGGAGCAAAAAAGACAAACGTCCAGCTTTTGCTGCCACAGCAAAGGTGCCAGCGGGGAAAAGTAATGCTGGTTCTCACTGCCTCCTGGAACCTCTTCAAATGCCCCAGACAATTTGGCCCTCTCTGCTTTCCTGCGGACTCCATCCTCAAAAGCACCTGTTTTCGCTTTCGGCAGCCTCCGGAGCAAAAAAGACAAACGTCCAGCTTTTGCTGCCACAGCAAAGGTGCCAGCGGGGAAAAGTAATGCTGGTTCTCACTGCCTCCTGGAACCCTTTCAAATGCCACAGACAATTTGGCCCTCTCTGCTTTCCTGCGGACTCCATCCTCAAAAGCACCTATTTTTGCTTTCGGCGCCCTCCGGAGCAAAAAAGACAAACGTCCAGCTTTTGCTGCCACAGCAAAGGTGCCAGCAGGGAAAAGTAATGCTGGTTCTCACTGCCTCCTGGAACTCTTTCAAATGTTACAGACAATTTGGCCCTCTCTGCTTTCCTGCGGACTCCATCCTCAAAAGCACCTGTTTTCGCTTTCGGCAGCCTCCGGAGCAAAAAAGACAAACGTCCAGCTTTTGCTGCCACAGCAAAGGTGCCAGCGGGGAAAAGTAATGCTGGTTCTCACTGCCTCCTGGAACTCCTTCAAATGCCCCAGACAATTTGGCCCTCTCTGCTTTCCTGCGGACTCCATCCTCAAAAGCACCTGTTTTCGCTTTTGGCAACCTCCGGAGCAAAAAGACAAACGTCCAGCTTTTGCTGCGACAGCAAAGGTGCCAGCGGGGAAAAGTAATGCTGGTTCTCACTGCCTCCTGGAACCCTTTCAAATGCCCCAGACAATTAAGCCCTCTCTGCTTTCCTGCGGACTCTATCCTCAAAAGCGCCTTTTTTCACTTTCGGCGCCCTCCGGTGGTAAAAAGACAAACGTCCAGCTTTTGCTGCCACAGCAAAGGTGCCAGCGGGGAAAAGTAATGCTGGTTCTCACTGCCTCCTGGAACTCTTTCAAATGCCACAGACAATTTGGCCCTCTCTGCTTTCCTGCGGACTCCATCCTCAAAAGCACCTGTTTTCGCCTTCGGCAGCCTCCGGAGCAAAAAAGACAAACGTCCAGCTTTTGCTGCCACAGCAAAGGTGCCAGCGGGGAAAAGTAATGCTGGTTCTCACTGTTTCCTGGAACCCTTTCAAATGCCCCAGACAATTTGGCCCTCTCTGCTTTCCTGCGGACTCCATCCTCAAAAGCACCTGTTTTCGCCTTCGGCAGCCTCCGGAGCAAAAAAGACAAACGTCCAGCTTTTGCTGCCACAGCAAAGGTGCCAGCGGGGAAAAGTAATGCTGGTTCTCACTGCCTCCTGGAACCCTTTCAAATGCCCCAGACAATTTGGCCCTCTCTGCTTTCCTGTGGACTCCATCCTCAAAAGCACCTGTTTTCGCTTTCGGCAACCTCCGGAGCAAAAAAGACAAACGTCCAGCTTTTGCTGCCACAGCAAAGGTGCCAGCGGGGAAAAGTAATGCTGGTTCTCACTGCCTCCTGGAAGCTGTTCAAATGCCCCAGACAATTTGGCCCTCTCTGCTTTCCTGCGGACTCCATCCTCAAAAGCACCTGTTTTCGCTTTCGGCAGCCTCCGGAGCAAAAAATACAAACGTCTAGCTTTTGCTGCCACAGCAAAGGTGCCAGCGGGGAAAAGTAATGCTGGTTCTCACTGCCTCCTGGAACCCTTTCAAATGCCCCAGACAATTAAGCCCTCTCTGCTTTCCTGCGGACTCTATCCTCAAAAGCGCCTTTTTTCACTTTCGGCGCCCTCCGGTGGTAAAAAGACAAACGTCCAGGTTTTGCTGCCACAGCAAAGGTGCCAGCGCGGAAAAGTGATGCTGGTTGTCACTGCCTCCTGGAACTCTTTCAAATGCCACAGACAATTTGGCCCTCTCTGCTTTCCTGCGGACTCCATCCTCAAAAGCACCTGTTTTCTCTTTCGGCAACCTCCGGAGCAAAAAAGACAAACGTCCAGCTTTTGCTGCCACAGCAAAGGTGCCAGCAGGGAAAAGTAATGCTGGTTCTCACTGCCTCCTGGAACTCTTTCAAATGTTACAGACAATTTGGCCCTCTCTGCTTTCCTGCGGACTCCATCCTCAAAAGCACCTGTTTTCGCTTTCGGCAGCCTCCGGAGCAAAAAAGACAAACGTCCAGCTTTTGCTGCCACAGCAAAGGTGCCAGCGGGGAAAAGTAATGCTGGTTCTCACTGCCTCCTGGAACCTCTTCAAATGCCCCAGACAATTTGGCCCTCTCTGCTTTCCTGCGGACTCCATCCTCAAAAGCACCTGTTTTCGCTTTCGGCAACCTCCGGAGCAAAAAAGACAAACGTCCAGCTTTTGCTGCCACAGCAAAGGTGCCAGCGGGGAAAAGTAATGCTGGTTCTCACTGCCTCCTGGAACTCTTTCAAATGTTACAGACAATTTGGCCCTCTCTGCTTTCCTGCGGACTCCATCCTCAAAAGCACCTGTTTTCGCTTTCGGCAGCCTCCGGAGCAAAAAAGACAAACGTCCAGCTTTTGCTGCCACAGCAAAGGTGCCAGCGGGGAAAAGTAATGCTGGTTCTCACTGCCTCCTGGAACCTCTTCAAATGCCCCAGACAATTTGGCCCTCTCTGCTTTCCTGCGGACTCCATCCTCAAAAGCACCTGTTTTCGCTTTTGGCAACCTCCGGAGCAAAAAGACAAACGTCCAGCTTTTGCTGCGACAGCAAAGGTGCCAGCGGGGAAAAGTAATGCTGGTTCTCACTGCCTCCTGGAACTCTTTCAAATGCCACAGACAATTTGGCCCTCTCTGCTTTCCTGCGGACTCCATCCTCAAAAGCACCTGTTTTCGCTTTCGGCAGCCTCCGGAGCAAAAAAGACAAACGTCCAGCTTTTGCTGCCACAGCAAAGGTGCCAGCGGGGAAAAGTAATGCTGGTTCTCACTGCCTCCTGGAACCCTTTCAAATGCCCCAGACAATTTGGCCCTCTCTGCTTTCCTGCGGACTCCATCCTAAAAAGCACCTGTTTTCGCCTTCGGCAGCCTCCGGAGCAAAAAAGACAAACGTCCAGCTTTTGCTGCCACAGCAAAGGTGCCAGCGGGGAAAAGTAATGCTGGTTCTCACTGCCTCCTGGAACCCTTTCAAATGCCCCAGACAATTTGGCCCTCTCTGCTTTCCTGTGGACTCCATCCTCAAAAGCACCTGTTTTCGCTTTCGCCAACCTCCGGAGCAAAAAAGACAAACGTCCAGCTTTTGCTGCCACAGCAAAGGTGCCAGCGGGGAAAAGTAATGCTGGTTCTCACTGCCTCCTGGAAGCTGTTCAAATGCCCCAGACAATTTGGCCCTCTCTGCTTTCCTGCGGACTCCATCCTCAAAAGCACCTGTTTTCGCTTTCGGCAGCCTCCGGAGCAAAAAATACAAACGTCTAGCTTTTGCTGCCACAGCAAAGGTGCCAGCGGGGAAAAGTAATGCTGGTTCTCACTGCCTCCTGGAACCCTTTCAAATGCCCCAGACAATTAAGCCCTCTCTGCTTTCCTGCGGACTCTATCCTCAAAAGCGCCTTTTTTCACTTTCGGCGCCCTCCGGTGGTAAAAAGACAAACGTCCAGGTTTTGCTGCCACAGCAAAGGTGCCAGCGGGGAAAAGTGATGCTGGTTGTCACTGCCTCCTGGAACTCTTTCAAATGCCACAGACAATTTGGCCCTCTCTGCTTTCCTGCGGACTCCATCCTCAAAAGCACCTGTTTTCGCTTTCGGCAGCCTCCGGAGCAAAAAAGACAAACGTCCAGCTTTTGCTGCCACAGCAAAGGTGCCAGCGGGGAAAAGTAATGCTGGTTCTCACTGCCTCCTGGAACTCCTTCAAATGCCCCAGACAATTTGGCCCTCTCTGCTTTCCTGCGGACTCCATCCTCAAAAGCACCTGTTTTCGCTTTCGGCAGCCTCCGGAGCAAAAAAGACAAACGTCCAGCTTTTGCTGCCACAGCAAAGGTGCCAGCGGGGAAAAGTAATGCTGGTTCTCACTGCCTCCTGGAACCTCTTCAAATGCCACAGACATTTTGGCCCTCTCTGCTTTCCTGCGGACTCCATCCTCAAAAGCACCTGTTTTCGCTTTCGGCAGCGTCCGAAGCAAAAAAGACAAACGTCCAGCTTTTGCTGGCACAGCAAAGGTGCCAGCGGGGAAAAGTAATGCTGGTTCTCACTGCCTCCTGGAACCCTTTCAAATGCCACAGACAATTTGGCCCTCTCTGCTTTCCTGCGGACTCCATCCTCAAAAGCACCTGTTTTCGCTTTCGGCAGCCTCCGGAGCAAAAAAGACAAACGTCCAGCTTTTGCTGCCACAGCAAAGGTGCCAGCGGGGAAAAGTAATGCTGGTTCTCACTGCCTCCTGGAACCCTTTCAAATGCCCCAGACAATTTGGCCCTCTCTGCTTTCCTGCGGACTCCATCCTCAAAAGCACCTGTTTTCGCTTTCGGCAGCGTCCGGAGCAAAAAAGACAAACGTCCAGCTTTTGCTGCCACAGCAAAGGTGCCAGCGGGGAAAAGTAATGCTGGTTCTCACTGCCTCCTGGAACCCTTTCAAATGCCACAGACAATTTGGCCCTCTCTGCTTTCCTGCGGACTCCATCCTCAAAAGCACCTGTTTTCGCTTTCGGCAGCCTCCGGAGCAAAAAAGACAAACGTCCAGCTTTTGCTGCCACAGCATAGGTGCCAGCGGGGAAAAGTAATGCTGGTTCTCACTGCCTCCTGGAACTCCTTCAAATGCCCCAGACAATTTGGCCCTCTCTGCTTTCCTGCGGACTCCATCCTCAAAAGCACCTGTTTTCGCTTTCGGCAGCCTCCGGAGCAAAAAAGACAAACGTCCAGCTTTTGCTGCCACAGCAAAGGTGCCAGCGGGGAAAAGTAATGCTGGTTCTCACTGCCTCCTGGAACTCCTTCAAATGCCCCAGACAATTTGGCCCTCTCTGCTTTCCTGCGGACTCCATCCTCAAAAGCACCTGTTTTCGCTTTTGGCAGCCTCCGGAGCAAAAAAGACAAACGTCCAGCTTTTGCTGCCACAGCAAAGGTGCCAGCGGGGAAAAGTAATGCTGGTTCTCACTGCCTCCTGGAACCTCTTCAAATGCCCCAGACAATTTGGCCCTCTCTGCTTTCCTGCGGACTCCATCCTCAAAAGCACCTGTTTTCGCTTTCGGCAGCCTCCGGAGCAAAAAAGACAAACGTCCAGCTTTTGCTGCCACAGCAAAGGTGCCAGCGGGGAAAAGTAATGCTGGTTCTCACTGCCTCCTGGAACCCTTTCAAATGCCACAGACAATTTGGCCCTCTCTGCTTTCCTGCGGACTCCATCCTCAAAAGCACCTGTTTTCGCTTTCGGCAGCCTCCGGAGCAAAAAAGACAAACGTCCAGCTTTTGCTGCCACAGCAAAGGTGCCAGCGGGGAAAAGTAATGCTGGTTCTCACTGCCTCCTGGAACCCTTTCAAATGCCCCAGACAATTTGGCCCTCTCTGCTTTCCTGCGGACTCCATCCTCAAAAGCACCTGTTTTCACTTTTGGCAACCTCCGGAGCAAAAAAGACAAACGTCCAGCTTTTGCTGCCACAGCAAAGGTGCCAGCGGGGAAAAGTAATGCTGGTTCTCACTGCCTCCTGGAACTCTTTCAAATGCCCAGACAATTTGGCCCTCTCTGCTTTCCTGCGGACTCCATCCTCAAAAGCACCTGTTTTCGCTTTCGGCAGCCTCCGGAGCAAAAAAGACAAACGTCCAGCTTTTGCTGCCACAGCAAAGGTGCCAGCGGGGAAAAGTAATGCTGGTTCTCACTGCCTCCTGGAACCCTTTCAAATGCCCCAGACAATTTGGCCCTCTCTGCTTTCCTGCGGACTCCATCCTCAAAAGCACCTGTTTTCGCTTTCGGCAGCCTCCGGAGCAAAAAAGACAAACGTCCAGCTTTTGCTGCCACAGCAAAGGTGCCAGCGGGGAAAAGTAATGCTGGTTCTCACTGCCTCCTGGAACCCTTTCAAATGCCCCAGACAATTTGGCCCTCTCTGCTTTCCTGCGGACTCCATCCTCAAAAGCACCTGTTTTCGCTTTCGGCAGCCTCCGGAGCAAAAAAGACAAACGTCCAGCTTTTGCTGCCACAGCAAAGGTGCCAGCGGGGAAAAGTAATGCTGGTTCTCACTGCCTCCTGGAACCTCTTCAAATGCCCCTGACAATTTGGCCCTCTCTGCTTTCCTGCGGACTCTATCCTCAAAAGCGCCTTTTTTCACTTTCGGCGCCCTCCGGTGGTAAAAAGACAAACGTCCAGCTTTTGCTGCCACAGCAAAGGTGCCAGCGGGGAAAAGTAATGCTGGTTCTCACTGCCTCCTGGAACCTGTTCAAATGCCCCAGACAATTTGGCCCTCTCTGCTTTCCTGCGGACTCCATCCTCAAAAGCACCTGTTTTCGCTTTCGGCAGCCTCCGGAGCAAAAAAGACAAACGTCCAGCTTTTGCTGCCACAGCAAAGGTGCCAGCGGGGAAAAGTAATGCTGGTTCTCACTGCCTCCTGGAACCCTTTCAAATGCCACAGACAATTTGGCCCTCTCTGCTTTCCTGCGGACTCCATCCTCAAAAGCACCTGTTTTCGCTTTCGGCAACCTCCGGAGCAAAAAAGACAAACGTCCAGCTTTTGCTGCCACAGCAAAGGCGCCAGCGGGGAAAAGTAATGCTGGTTCTCACTGCCTCCTGGAACCTCTTCAAATGCCACAGACAATTTGGCCCTCTCTGCTTTCCTGCGGACTCCATCCTCAAAAGCACCTGTTTTCGCTTTCGGCAGCCTCCGGAGCAAAAAAGACAAACGTCCAGCTTTTGCTGCCACAGCAAAGGTGCCAGCGGGGAAAAGTAATGCTGGTTCTCACTGCCTCCTGGAACCCTTTCAAATGCCACAGACAATTTGGCCCTCTCTGCTTTCCTGCGGACTCCATCCTCAAAAGCAGCTGTTTTCGCTTTCGGCAGCCTCCGGAGCAAAAAAGACAAACGTCCAGCTTTTGCTGCCACAGCAAAGGTGCCAGCGGGGAAAAGTAATGCTGGTTCTCACTGCCTCCTGGAACCTCTTCAAATGCCCCAGACAATTTGGCCCTCTCTGCTTTCCTGCGGACTCCATCCTCAAAAGCACCTGTTTTCGCTTTCGGCAACCTCCGGAGCAAAAAAGACAAACGTCCAGCTTTTGCTGCCACAGCAAAGGTGCCAGCGGGGAAAAGTAATGCTGGTTCTCACTGCCTCCTGGAACCCTTTCAAATGCCACAGACAATTTGGCCCTCTCTGCTTTCCTGCGGACCCCATCCTCAAAAGCACCTATTTTTGCTTTCGGCGCCCTCCGGAGCAAAAAAGACAAACGTCCAGCTTTTGCTGCCACAGCAAAGGTGCCAGCGGGGAAAAGTAATGCTGGTTCTCACTGCCTCCTGGAACCCTTTCAAATGCCACAGACAATTTGGCCCTCTCTGCTTTCCTGCGGACTCCATCCTCAAAAGCACCTGTTTTCGCTTTCGGCAGCCTCCGGAGCAAAAAAGACAAACGTCCAGCTTTTGCTGCCACAGCAAAGGTGCCAGCGGGGAAAAGTAATGCTGGTTCTCACTGCCTCCTGGAACCTCTTCAAATGCCCCAGACAATTTGGCCCTCTCTGCTTTCCTGCGGACTCCATCCTCAAAAGCACCTGTTTTCGCTTTCGGCAGCCTCCGGAGCAAAAAAGACAAACGTCCAGCTTTTGCTGCCACAGCAAAGGTGCCAGCGGGGAAAAGTAATGCTGGTTCTCACTGCCTCCTGGAACCCTTTCAAATGCCCCAGACAATTTGGCCCTCTCTGCTTTCCTGCGGACTCCATCCTCAAAAGCACCTATTTTTGCTTTCGGCGCCCTCCGGAGCAAAAAAGACAAACGTCCAGCTTTTGCTGCCACAGCAAAGGTGCCAGCAGGGAAAAGGAATGCTGGTTCTCACTGCCTCCTGGAACTCTTTCAAATGTTACAGACAATTTGGCCCTCTCTGCTTTCCTGCGGACTCCATCCTCAAAAGCACCTGTTTTCGCTTTCGGCAGCCTCCGGAGCAAAAAAGACAAACGTCCAGCTTTTGCTGCCACAGCAAAGGTGCCAGCGGGGAAAAGTAATGCTGGTTCTCACTGCCTCCTGGAACTCCTTCAAATGCCCCAGACAATTTGGCCCTCTCTGCTTTCCTGCGGACTCCATCCTCAAAAGCACCTGTTTTCGCTTTTGGCAACCTCCGGAGCAAAAAGACAAACGTCCAGCTTTTGCTGCGACAGCAAAGGTGCCAGCGGGGAAAAGTAATGCTGGTTCTCACTGCCTCCTGGAACCCTTTCAAATGCCCCAGACAATTAAGCCCTCTCTGCTTTCCTGCGGACTCTATCCTCAAAAGCGCCTTTTTTCACTTTCGGCGCCCTCCGGTGGTAAAAAGACAAACGTCCAGCTTTTGCTGCCACAGCAAAGGTGCCAGCGGGGAAAAGTAATGCTGGTTCTCACTGCCTCCTGGAACTCTTTCAAATGCCACAGACAATTTGGCCCTCTCTGCTTTCCTGCGGACTCCATCCTCAAAAGCACCTGTTTTCGCCTTCGGCAGCCTCCGGAGCAAAAAAGACAAACGTCCAGCTTTTGCTGCCACAGCAAAGGTGCCAGCGGGGAAAAGTAATGCTGGTTCTCACTGTTTCCTGGAACCCTTTCAAATGCCCCAGACAATTTGGCCCTCTCTGCTTTCCTGCGGACTCCATCCTCAAAAGCACCTGTTTTCGCCTTCGGCAGCCTCCGGAGCAAAAAAGACAAACGTCCAGCTTTTGCTGCCACAGCAAAGGTGCCAGCGGGGAAAAGTAATGCTGGTTCTCACTGCCTCCTGGAACCCTTTCAAATGCCCCAGACAATTTGGCCCTCTCTGCTTTCCTGTGGACTCCATCCTCAAAAGCACCTGTTTTCGCTTTCGGCAACCTCCGGAGCAAAAAAGACAAACGTCCAGCTTTTGCTGCCACAGCAAAGGTGCCAGCGGGGAAAAGTAATGCTGGTTCTCACTGCCTCCTGGAAGCTGTTCAAATGCCCCAGACAATTTGGCCCTCTCTGCTTTCCTGCGGACTCCATCCTCAAAAGCACCTGTTTTCGCTTTCGGCAGCCTCCGGAGCAAAAAATACAAACGTCTAGCTTTTGCTGCCACAGCAAAGGTGCCAGCGGGGAAAAGTAATGCTGGTTCTCACTGCCTCCTGGAACCCTTTCAAATGCCCCAGACAATTAAGCCCTCTCTGCTTTCCTGCGGACTCTATCCTCAAAAGCGCCTTTTTTCACTTTCGGCGCCCTCCGGTGGTAAAAAGACAAACGTCCAGGTTTTGCTGCCACAGCAAAGGTGCCAGCGCGGAAAAGTGATGCTGGTTGTCACTGCCTCCTGGAACTCTTTCAAATGCCACAGACAATTTGGCCCTCTCTGCTTTCCTGCGGACTCCATCCTCAAAAGCACCTGTTTTCTCTTTCGGCAACCTCCGGAGCAAAAAAGACAAACGTCCAGCTTTTGCTGCCACAGCAAAGGTGCCAGCGGGGAAAAGTAATGCTGGTTCTCACTGCCTCCTGGAACCCTTTCAAATGCCACAGACAATTTGGCCCTCTCTGCTTTCCTGAGGACTCCATCCTCAAAAGCACCTGTTTTCGCTTTCGGCAGCCTCCGGAGCAAAAAAGACAAACGTCCAGCTTTTGCTGCCACAACAAAGGTGCCAGCGGGGAAAAGTAATGCTGGTTCTCACTGCCTCCTGGAACCCTTTCAAATGCCCCAGACAATTTGGCCCTCTCTGCTTTCCTGCGGACTCCATCCTCAAAAGCACCTGTTTTCGCTTTCGGCAGCGTCCGGAGCAAAAAAGACAAACGTCCAGCTTTTGCTGCCACAGCAAAGGTGCCAGCGGGGAAAAGTAATGCTGGTTCTCACTGCCTCCTGGAACCCTTTCAAATGCCACAGACAATTTGGCCCTCTCTGCTTTCCTGCGGACTCCATCCTCAAAAGCACCTGTTTTCGCTTTCGGCAGCCTCCGGAGCAAAAAAGACAAACGTCCAGCTTTTGCTGCCAGAGCATAGGTGCCAGCGGGGAAAAGTAATGCTGGTTCTCACTGCCTCCTGGAACTCCTTCAAATGCCCCAGACAATTTGGCCCTCTCTGCTTTCCTGCGGACTCCATCCTCAAAAGCACCTGTTTTCGCTTTCGGCAGCCTCCGGAGCAAAAAAGACAAACGTCCAGCTTTTGCTGCCACAGCAAAGGTGCCAGCGGGGAAAAGTAATGCTGGTTCTCACTGCCTCCTGGAACTCCTTCAAATGCCCCAGACAATTTGGCCCTCTCTGCTTTCCTGCGGACTCCATCCTCAAAAGCACCTGTTTTCGCTTTTGGCAGCCTCCGGAGCAAAAAAGACAAACGTCCAGCTTTTGCTGCCACAGCAAAGGTGCCAGCGGGGAAAAGTAATGCTGGTTCTCACTGCCTCCTGGAACCTCTTCAAATGCCCCAGACAATTTGGCCCTCTCTGCTTTCCTGCGGACTCCATCCTCAAAAGCACCTGTTTTCGCTTTCGGCAGCCTCCGGAGCAAAAAAGACAAACGTCCAGCTTTTGCTGCCACAGCAAAGGTGCCAGCGGGGAAAAGTAATGCTGGTTCTCACTGCCTCCTGGAACCCTTTCAAATGCCACAGACAATTTGGCCCTCTCTGCTTTCCTGCGGACTCCATCCTCAAAAGCACCTGTTTTCGCTTTCGGCAGCCTCCGGAGCAAAAAAGACAAACGTCCAGCTTTTGCTGCCACAGCAAAGGTGCCAGCGGGGAAAAGTAATGCTGGTTCTCACTGCCTCCTGGAACCCTTTCAAATGCCCCAGACAATTTGGCCCTCTCTGCTTTCCTGCGGACTCCATCCTCAAAAGCACCTGTTTTCGCTTTTGGCAACCTCCGGAGCAAAAAAGACAAACGTCCAGCTTTTGCTGCCACAGCAAAGGTGCCAGCGGGGAAAAGTAATGCTGGTTCTCACTGCCTCCTGGAACTCTTTCAAATGCCACAGACAATTTGGCCCTCTCTGCTTTCCTGCGGACTCCATCCTCAAAAGCACCTGTTTTCGCTTTCGGCAGCCTCCGGAGCAAAAAAGACAAACGTCCAGCTTTTGCTGCCACAGCAAAGGTGCCAGCGGGGAAAAGTAATGCTGGTTCTCACTGCCTCCTGGAACCCTTTCAAATGCCACAGACAATTTGGCCCTCTCTGCTTTCCTGCGGACTCCATCCTCAAAAGCACCTGTTTTCGCTTTCAGCAGCCTCCGGAGCAAAAAAGACAAACGTCCAGCTTTTGCTGCCACAGCAAAGGTGCCAGCGGGGAAAAGTAATGCTGGTTCTCACTGCCTCCTGGAACCTCTTCAAATGCCCCTGACAATTTGGCCCTCTCTGCTTTCCTGCGGACTCTATCCTCAAAAGCGCCTTTTTTCACTTTCGGCGCCCTCCGGTGGTAAAAAGACAAACGTCCAGCTTTTGCTGCCACAGCAAAGGTGCCAGCGGGGAAAAGTAATGCTGGTTCTCACTGCCTCCTGGAACCTGTTCAAATGCCCCAGACAATTTGGCCCTCTCTGCTTTCCTGCGGACTCCATCCTCAAAAGCACCTGTTTTCGCTTTCGGCAGCCTCCGGAGCAAAAAAGACAAACGTCCAGCTTTTGCTGCCACAGCAAAGGTGCCAGCGGGGAAAAGTAATGCTGGTTCTCACTGCCTCCTGGAACCCTTTCAAATGCTCCAGACAATTAAGCCCTCTCTGCTTTCCTGCGGACTCTATCCTCAAAAGCGCCTTTTTTCACTTTCGGCGCACTCCGGTGGTAAAAAGACAAACGTCCAGCTTTTGCTGCCACAGCAAAGGTGCCAGCGGGGAAAAGTAATGCTGGTTCTCACTGCCTCCTGGAACCCTTTCAAATGCCACAGACAATTTGGCCCTCTCTGCTTTCCTGCGGACTCCATCCTCAAAAGCACCTGTTTTCGCTTTCGGCAGCCTCCGGAGCAAAAAAGACAAACGTCCAGCTTTTGCTGCCACAGCAAAGGTGCCAACGGGGAAAAGTAATGCTGGTTCTCACTGCCTCCTGGAACCCTTTCAAATGCCACAGACAATTTGGCCCTCTCTGCTTTCCTGCGGACTCCATCCTCAAAAGCACCTTTTTTCGCTTTCGGCAACCTCCGGAGCAAAAAAGACAAACGTCCAGCTTTTGCTGCCACAGCAAAGGTGCCAGCGGGGAAAAGTAATGCTGGTTCTCACTGCCTCCTGGAACCTCTTCAAATGCCCCAGACAATTTGGCCCTCTCTGCTTTCCTGCGGACTCTATCCTCAAAAGCGCCTTTTTTCACTTTCGGCGCCCTCCGGTGGTAAAAAGACAAACGTCCAGCTTTTGCTGCCACAGCAAAGGTGCCAGCGGGGAAAAGTAATGCTGGTTCTCACTGCCTCCTGGAACTCTTTCAAATGCCACAGACAATTTGGCCCTCTCTGCTTTCCTGCGGACTCCATCCTCAAAAGCACCTGTTTTCGCTTTCGGCAGCCTCCGGAGCAAAAAAGACAAACGTCCAGCTTTTGCTGCCACAGCAAAGGTGCCAGCGGGGAAAAGTAATGCTGGTTCTCACTGCCTCCTGGAACCTCTTCAAATGCCCCAGACAATTTGGCCCTCTCTGCTTTCCTGCGGACTCTATCCTCAAAAGCGCCTTTTTTCACTTTCGGCGCCCTCCGGTGGTAAAAAGACAAACGTCCAGCTTTTGCTGCCACAGCAAAGGTGCCAGCGGGGAAAAGTAATGCTGGTTCTCACTGCCTCCTGGAACCCTTTCAAATGCCCCAGACAATTTGGCCCTCTCTGCTTTCCTGCGGACTCCATCCTCAAAAGCACCTGTTTTCGCTTTCGGCAGCCTCCGGAGCAAAAAAGACAAACGTCCAGCTTTTGCTGCCACAGCAAAGGTGCCAGCGGGGAAAAGTAATGCTGGTTCTCACTGCCTCCTGGAACCCTTTCAAATGCCCCAGACAATTTGGCCCTCTCTGCTTTCCTGCGGACTCCATCCTCAAAAGCACCTGTTTTCGCTTTCGGCAGCCTCCGGAGCAAAAAAGACAAACGTCCAGCTTTTGCTGCCACAGCAAAGGTGCCAGCGGGGAAAAGTAATGCTGGTTCTCACTGCCTCCTGGAACCTCTTCAAATGCCCCTGACAATTTGGCCCTCTCTGCTTTCCTGCGGACTCTATCCTCAAAAGCGCCTTTTTTCACTTTCGGCGCCCTCCGGTGGTAAAAAGACAAACGTCCAGCTTTTGCTGCCACAGCAAAGGTGCCAGCGGGGAAAAGTAATGCTGGTTCTCACTGCCTCCTGGAACCTGTTCAAATGCCCCAGACAATTTGGCCCTCTCTGCTTTCCTGTGGACTCCATCCTCAAAAGCACCTGTTTTCGCTTTCGGCAGCCTCCGGAGCAAAAAAGACAAACGTCCAGCTTTTGCTGCCACAGCAAAGGTGCCAGCGGGGAAAAGTAATGCTGGTTCTCACTGCCTCCTGGAACCCTTTCAAATGCCACAGACAATTTGGCCCTCTCTGCTTTCCTGCGGACTCCATCCTCAAAAGCACCTGTTTTCGCTTTCGGCAACCTCCGGAGCAAAAAAGACAAACGTCCAGCTTTTGCTGCCACAGCAAAGGCGCCAGCGGGGAAAAGTAATGCTGGTTCTCACTGCCTCCTGGAACCTCTTCAAATGCCACAGACAATTTGGCCCTCTCTGCTTTCCTGCGGACTCCATCCTCAAAAGCACCTGTTTTCGCTTTCGGCAGCCTCCGGAGCAAAAAAGACAAACGTCCAGCTTTTGCTGCCACAGCAAAGGTGCCAGCGGGGAAAAGTAATGCTGGTTCTCACTGCCTCCTGGAACCCTTTCAAATGCCACAGACAATTTGGCCCTCTCTGCTTTCCTGCGGACTCCATCCTCAAAAGCAGCTGTTTTCGCTTTCGGCAGCCTCCGGAGCAAAAAAGACAAACGTCCAGCTTTTGCTGCCACAGCAAAGGTGCCAGCGGGGAAAAGTAATGCTGGTTCTCACTGCCTCCTGGAACCTCTTCAAATGCCCCAGACAATTTGGCCCTCTCTGCTTTCCTGCGGACTCCATCCTCAAAAGCACCTGTTTTCGCTTTCGGCAGCCTCCGGAGCAAAAAAGACAAACGTCCAGCTTTTGCTGCCACAGCAAAGGTGCCAGCGGGGAAAAGTAATGCTGGTTCTCACTGCCTCCTGGAACCCTTTCAAATGCTCCAGACAATTAAGCCCTCTCTGCTTTCCTGCGGACTCTATCCTCAAAAGCGCCTTTTTTCACTTTCGGCGCACTCCGGTGGTAAAAAGACAAACGTCCAGCTTTTGCTGCCACAGCAAAGGTGCCAGCGGGGAAAAGTAATGCTGGTTCTCACTGCCTCCTGGAACCCTTTCAAATGCCACAGACAATTTGGCCCTCTCTGCTTTCCTGCGGACTCCATCCTCAAAAGCACCTGTTTTCGCTTTCGGCAGCCTCCGGAGCAAAAAAGACAAACGTCCAGCTTTTGCTGCCACAGCAAAGGTGCCAGCGGGGAAAAGTAATGCTGGTTCTCACTGCCTCCTGGAACCTCTTCAAATGCCCCAGACAATTTGGCCCTCTCTGCTTTCCTGCGGACTCCATCCTCAAAAGCACCTGTTTTCGCTTTCGGCAGCCTCCGGAGCAAAAAAGACAAACGTCCAGCTTTTGCTGCCACAGCAAAGGTGCCAGCGGGGAAAAGTAATGCTGGTTCTCACTGCCTCCTGGAACCCTTTCAAATGCCCCAGACAATTAAGCCCTCTCTGCTTTCCTGCGGACTCTATCCTCAAAAGCGCCTTTTTTCACTTTCGGCGCCCTCCGGTGGTAAAAAGACAAACGTCCAGCTTTTGCTGCCACAGCAAAGGTGCCAGCGGGGAAAAGTAATGCTGGTTCTCACTGCCTCCTGGAACCCTTTCAAATGCCCCAGACAATTTGGCCCTCTCTGCTTTCCTGCGGACTCCATCCTCAAAAGCACCTGTTTTCGCCTTCGGCAGCCTCCGGAGCAAAAAAGACAAACGTCCAGCTTTTGCTGCCACAGCAAAGGTGCCAGCGGGGAAAAGTAATGCTGGTTCTCACTGCCTCCTGGAACCCTTTCAAATGCCCCAGACAATTTGGCCCTCTCTGCTTTCCTGTGGACTCCATCCTCAAAAGCACCTGTTTTCGCTTTCGGCAACCTCCGGAGCAAAAAAGACAAACGTCCAGCTTTTGCTGCCACAGCAAAGGTGCCAGCGGGGAAAAGTAATGCTGGTTCTCACTGCCTCCTGGAAGCTGTTCAAATGCCCCAGACAATTTGGCCCTCTCTGCTTTCCTGCGGACTCCATCCTCAAAAGCACCTGTTTTCGCTTTCGGCAGCCTCCGGAGCAAAAAATACAAACGTCTAGCTTTTGCTGCCACAGCAAAGGTGCCAGCGGGGAAAAGTAATGCTGGTTCTCACTGCCTCCTGGAACCCTTTCAAATGCCCCAGACAATTAAGCCCTCTCTGCTTTCCTGCGGACTCTATCCTCAAAAGCGCCTTTTTTCACTTTCGGCGCCCTCCGGTGGTAAAAAGACAAACGTCCAGGTTTTGCTGCCACAGCAAAGGCGCCAGCGCGGAAAAGTGATGCTGGTTGTCACTGCCTCCTGGAACTCTTTCAAATGCCACAGACAATTTGGCCCTCTCTGCTTTCCTGCGGACTCCATCCTCAAAAGCACCTTTTTTCTCTTTCGGCAACCTCCGGAGCAAAAAAGACAAACGTCCAGCTTTTGCTGCCACAGCAAAGGTGCCAGCGGGGAAAAGTAATGCTGGTTCTCACTGCCTCCTGGAACCCTTTCAAATGCCACAGACAATTTGGCCCTCTCTGCTTTCCTGAGGACTCCATCCTCAAAAGCACCTGTTTTCGCTTTCGGCAGCCTCCGGAGCAAAAAAGACAAACGTCCAGCTTTTGCTGCCACAACAAAGGTGCCAGCGGGGAAAAGTAATGCTGGTTCTCACTGCCTCCTGGAACCCTTTCAAATGCCCCAGACAATTTGGCCCTCTCTGCTTTCCTGCGGACTCCATCCTCAAAAGCACCTGTTTTCGCTTTCGGCAGCGTCCGGAGCAAAAAAGACAAACGTCCAGCTTTTGCTGCCACAGCAAAGGTGCCAGCGGGGAAAAGTAATGCTGGTTCTCACTGCCTCCTGGAACCCTTTCAAATGCCACAGACAATTTGGCCCTCTCTGCTTTCCTGCGGACTCCATCCTCAAAAGCACCTGTTTTCGCTTTCGGCAGCCTCCGGAGCAAAAAAGACAAACGTCCAGCTTTTGCTGCCAGAGCATAGGTGCCAGCGGGGAAAAGTAATGCTGGTTCTCACTGCCTCCTGGAACTCCTTCAAATGCCCCAGACAATTTGGCCCTCTCTGCTTTCCTGCGGACTCCATCCTCAAAAGCACCTGTTTTCGCTTTCGGCAGCCTCCGGAGCAAAAAAGACAAACGTCCAGCTTTTGCTGCCACAGCAAAGGTGCCAGCGGGGAAAAGTAATGCTGGTTCTCACTGCCTCCTGGAACTCCTTCAAATGCCCCAGACAATTTGGCCCTCTCTGCTTTCCTGCGGACTCCATCCTCAAAAGCACCTGTTTTCGCTTTTGGCAGCCTCCGGAGCAAAAAAGACAAACGTCCAGCTTTTGCTGCCACAGCAAAGGTGCCAGCGGGGAAAAGTAATGCTGGTTCTCACTGCCTCCTGGAACCCTTTCAAATGCCACAGACAATTTGGCCCTCTCTGCTTTCCTGCGGACTCCATCCTCAAAAGCACCTGTTTTCGCTTTCGGCAGCCTCCGGAGCAAAAAAGACAAACGTCCAGCTTTTGCTGCCACAGCAAAGGTGCCAGCGGGGAAAAGTAATGCTGGTTCTCACTGCCTCCTGGAACCCTTTCAAATGCCACAGACAATTTGGCCCTCTCTGCTTTCCTGCGGACTCCATCCTCAAAAGCAGCTGTTTTCGCTTTCGGCAGCCTCCGGAGCAAAAAAGACAAACGTCCAGCTTTTGCTGCCACAGCAAAGGTGCCAGCGGGGAAAAGTAATGCTGGTTCTCACTGCCTCCTGGAACCTCTTCAAATGCCCCAGACAATTTGGCCCTCTCTGCTTTCCTGCGGACTCTATCCTCAAAAGCACCTTTTTTCACTTTCGGCGCCCTCCGGTGGTAAAAAGACAAACGTCCAGCTTTTGCTGCCACAGCAAAGGTGCCAGCGGGGAAAAGTAATGCTGGTTCTCACTGCCTCCTGGAACCCTTTCAAATGCCACAGACAATTTGGCCCTCTCTGCTTTCCTGCGGACTCCATCCTCAAAAGCACCTGTTTTCGCTTTCGGCAGCCTCCGGAGCAAAAAAGACAAACGTCCAGCTTTTGCTGCCAGAGCATAGGTGCCAGCGGGGAAAAGTAATGCTGGTTCTCACTGCCTCCTGGAACTCCTTCAAATGCCCCAGACAATTTGGCCCTCTCTGCTTTCCTGCGGACTCCATCCTCAAAAGCACCTGTTTTCGCTTTCGGCAGCCTCCGGAGCAAAAAAGACAAACGTCCAGCTTTTGCTGCCACAGCAAAGGTGCCAGCGGGGAAAAGTAATGCTGGTTCTCACTGCCTCCTGGAACCCTTTCAAATGCCACAGACAATTTGGCCCTCTCTGCTTTCCTGCGGACTCCATCCTCAAAAGCACCTGTTTTCGCTTTCGGCAGCCTCCGGAGCAAAAAAGACAAACGTCCAGCTTTTGCTGCCACAGCAAAGGTGCCAGCGGGGAAAAGTAATGCTGGTTCTCACTGCCTCCTGGAACCCTTTCAAATGCCCCAGACAATTTGGCCCTCTCTGCTTTCCTGCGGACTCCATCCTCAAAAGCACCTGTTTTCGCTTTTGGCAACCTCCGGAGCAAAAAAGACAAACGTCCAGCTTTTGCTGCCACAGCAAAGGTGCCAGCGGGGAAAAGTAATGCTGGTTCTCACTGCCTCCTGGAACTCTTTCAAATGCCACAGACAATTTGGCCCTCTCTGCTTTCCTGCGGACTCCATCCTCAAAAGCACCTGTTTTCGCTTTCGGCAGCCTCCGGAGCAAAAAAGACAAACGTCCAGCTTTTGCTGCCACAGCAAAGGTGCCAGCGGGGAAAAGTAATGCTGGTTCTCACTGCCTCCTGGAACCCTTTCAAATGCCACAGACAATTTGGCCCTCTCTGCTTTCCTGCGGACTCCATCCTCAAAAGCACCTGTTTTCGCTTTCAGCAGCCTCCGGAGCAAAAAAGACAAACGTCCAGCTTTTGCTGCCACAGCAAAGGTGCCAGCGGGGAAAAGTAATGCTGGTTCTCACTGCCTCCTGGAACCTCTTCAAATGCCCCTGACAATTTGGCCCTCTCTGCTTTCCTGCGGACTCTATCCTCAAAAGCGCCTTTTTTCACTTTCGGCGCCCTCCGGTGGTAAAAAGACAAACGTCCAGCTTTTGCTGCCACAGCAAAGGTGCCAGCGGGGAAAAGTAATGCTGGTTCTCACTGCCTCCTGGAACCTGTTCAAATGCCCCAGACAATTTGGCCCTCTCTGCTTTCCTGCGGACTCCATCCTCAAAAGCACCTGTTTTCGCTTTCGGCAGCCTCCGGAGCAAAAAAGACAAACGTCCAGCTTTTGCTGCCACAGCAAAGGTGCCAGCGGGGAAAAGTAATGCTGGTTCTCACTGCCTCCTGGAACCCTTTCAAATGCTCCAGACAATTAAGCCCTCTCTGCTTTCCTGCGGACTCTATCCTCAAAAGCGCCTTTTTTCACTTTCGGCGCACTCCGGTGGTAAAAAGACAAACGTCCAGCTTTTGCTGCCACAGCAAAGGTGCCAGCGGGGAAAAGTAATGCTGGTTCTCACTGCCTCCTGGAACCCTTTCAAATGCCACAGACAATTTGGCCCTCTCTGCTTTCCTGCGGACTCCATCCTCAAAAGCACCTGTTTTCGCTTTCGGCAGCCTCCGGAGCAAAAAAGACAAACGTCCAGCTTTTGCTGCCACAGCAAAGGTGCCAACGGGGAAAAGTAATGCTGGTTCTCACTGCCTCCTGGAACCCTTTCAAATGCCACAGACAATTTGGCCCTCTCTGCTTTCCTGCGGACTCCATCCTCAAAAGCACCTTTTTTCGCTTTCGGCAACCTCCGGAGCAAAAAAGACAAACGTCCAGCTTTTGCTGCCACAGCAAAGGTGCCAGCGGGGAAAAGTAATGCTGGTTCTCACTGCCTCCTGGAACCTCTTCAAATGCCCCAGACAATTTGGCCCTCTCTGCTTTCCTGCGGACTCTATCCTCAAAAGCGCCTTTTTTCACTTTCGGCGCCCTCCGGTGGTAAAAAGACAAACGTCCAGCTTTTGCTGCCACAGCAAAGGTGCCAGCGGGGAAAAGTAATGCTGGTTCTCACTGCCTCCTGGAACTCTTTCAAATGCCACAGACAATTTGGCCCTCTCTGCTTTCCTGCGGACTCCATCCTCAAAAGCACCTGTTTTCGCTTTCGGCAGCCTCCGGAGCAAAAAAGACAAACGTCCAGCTTTTGCTGCCACAGCAAAGGTGCCAGCGGGGAAAAGTAATGCTGGTTCTCACTGCCTCCTGGAACCTCTTCAAATGCCCCAGACAATTTGGCCCTCTCTGCTTTCCTGCGGACTCTATCCTCAAAAGCGCCTTTTTTCACTTTCGGCGCCCTCCGGTGGTAAAAAGACAAACGTCCAGCTTTTGCTGCCACAGCAAAGGTGCCAGCGGGGAAAAGTAATGCTGGTTCTCACTGCCTCCTGGAACCTGTTCAAATGCCCCAGACAATTTGGCCCTCTCTGCTTTCCTGCGGACTCCATCCTCAAAAGCACCTGTTTTCGCTTTCGGCAGCCTCCGGAGCAAAAAAGACAAACGTCCAGCTTTTGCTGCCACAGCAAAGGTGCCAGCGGGGAAAAGTAATGCTGGTTCTCACTGCCTCCTGGAACCCTTTCAAATGCCCCAGACAATTAAGCCCTCTCTGCTTTCCTGCGGACTCTATCCTCAAAAGCGCCTTTTTTCACTTTCGGCGCACTCCGGTGGTAAAAAGACAAACGTCCAGCTTTTGCTGCCACAGCAAAGGTGCCAGCGGGGAAAAGTAATGCTGGTTCTCACTGCCTCCTGGAACCCTTTCAAATGCCCCAGACAATTTGGCCCTCTCTGCTTTCCTGCGGACTCTATCCTCAAAAGCACCTGTTTTCGCTTTCGGCAGCCTCCGGAGCAAAAAAGACAAACGTCCAGCTTTTGCTGCCACAGCAAAGGTGCCAGCGGGGAAAAGTAATGCTGGTTCTCACTACCTCCTTGAACCCTTTCAAATGCCACAGACAATTTGGCCCTCTCTGCTTTCCTGCGGACTCCATCCTCAAAAGCACCTGTTTTCGCTTTCGGCAGCCTCCGGAGCAAAAAAGACAAACGTCCAGCTTTTGCTGCCACAGCAAAGGTGCCAGCGGGGAAAAGTAATGCTGGTTCTCACTGCCTCCTGGAACCTCTTCAAATGCCCCAGACAATTTGGCCCTCTCTGCTTTCCTGCGGACTCCATCCTCAAAAGCACCTGTTTTCGCTTTCGGCAGCCTCCGGAGCAAAAAAGACAAACGTCCAGCTTTTGCTGCCACAGCAAAGGTGCCAGCGGGGAAAAGTAATGCTGGTTCTCACTGCCTCCTGGAACCCTTTCAAATGCCACAGACAATTTGGCCCTCTCTGCTTTCCTGCGGACTCCATCCTCAAAAGCACCTGTTTTCGCTTTCGGCAGCCTCCGGAGCAAAAAAGACAAACGTCCAGCTTTTGCTGCCACAGCAAAGGTGCCAGCGGGGAAAAGTAATGCTGGTTCTCACTGCCTCCTGGAACCCTTTCAAATGCCACAGACAATTTGGCCCTCTCTGCTTTCCTGCGGACTCCATCCTCAAAAGCACCTGTTTTCGCTTTCGGCAGCCTCCGGAGCAAAAAAGACAAACGTCCAGCTTTTGCTGCCACAGCAAAGGTGCCAGCGGGGAAAAGTAATGCTGGTTCTCACTGCCTCCTGGAACGTCTTCAAATGCCCCAGACAATTTGGCCCTCTCTGCTTTCCTGCGGACTCCATCCTCAAAAGCACCTGTTTTCGCTTTCGGCGCCCTCCGGAGCAAAAAAGACAAACGTCCAGCTTTTGCTGCCACAGCAAAGGTGCCAGCGGGGAAAAGTAATGCTGGTTCTCACTGCCTCCTGGAACCCTTTCAAATGCCACAGACAATTTGGCCCTCTCTGCTTTCCTGCGGACTCCATCCTCAAAAGCACCTGTTTTCGCTTTCGGCAGCCTCCGGAGCAAAAAAGACAAACGTCCAGCTTTTGCTGCCACAGCAAAGGTGCCAGCGGGGAAAAGTAATGCTGGTTCTCACTGCCTCCTGGAACTCTTTCAAATGCCACAGACAATTTGGCCCTCTCTGCTTTCCTGCGGACTCCATCCTCAAAAGCACCTGTTTTCGCTTTCGGCAGCCTCCGGAGCAAAAAAGACAAACGTCCAGCTTTTGCTGCCACAGCAAAGGTGCCAGCGGGGAAAAGTAATGCTGGTTCTCACTGCCTCCTGGAACCTCTTCAAATGCCCCAGACAATTTGGCCCTCTCTGCTTTCCTGCGGACTCCATCCTCAAAAGCACCTTTTTTCACTTTCGGTGCCCTCCGGTGGTAAAAAGACAAACGTCCAGCTTTTGCTGCCACAGCAAAGGTGCCAGCGGGGAAAAGTAATGCTGGTTCTCACTGCCTCCTGGAACTCTTTCAAATGCCCCAGACAATTTGGCCCTCTCTGCTTTCCTGCGGACTCCATCCTCAAAAGCACCTGTTTTCGCTTTCGGCAGCCTCCGGAGCAAAAAAGACAAACGTCCAGCTTTTGCTGCCACAGCAAAGGTGCCAGCGGGGAAAAGTAATGCTGGTTCTCACTGCCTCCTGGAACCCTTTCAAATGCCACAGACAATTTGGCCCTCTCTGCTTTCCTGCGGACTCCATCCTCAAAAGCACCTGTTTTCGCTTTCGGCAGCCTCCGGAGCAAAAAAGACAAACGTCCAGCTTTTGCTGCCACAGCAAAGGTGCCAGCGGGGAAAAGTAATGCTGGTTCTCACTGCCTCCTGGAACCCTTTCAAATGCCACAGACAATTTGGCCCTCTCTGCTTTCCTGCGGACTCCATCCTCAAAAGCACCTGTTTTCGATTTCGGCAGCCTCCGGAGCAAAAAAGACAAACGTCCAGCTTTTGCTGCAACAGCAAAGGTGCCAGCGGGGAAAAGTAATGCTGGTTCTCACTGCCTCCTGGAACCTCTTCAAATGCCCCAGACAATTTGGCCCTCTCTGCTTTCCTGCGGACTCTATTCTCAAAAGCGCCTTTTTTCACTTTCGGCGCCCTCCGGTGGTAAAAAGACAAACGTCCAGCTTTTGCTGCCACAGCAAAGGTGCCAGCGGGGAAAAGTAATGCTGGTTCTCACTGCCTCCTGGAACCCTTTCAAATGCCACAGACAATTTGGCCCTCTCTGCTTTCCTGCGGACTCCATCCTCAAAAGCACCTGTTTTCGCTTTCGGCAGCCTCCGGAGCAAAAAAGACAAACGTCCAGCTTTTGCTGCCACAGCAAAGGTGCCAGCGGGGAAAAGTAATGCTGGTTCTCACTGCCTCCTGGAACCCTTTCAAATGCCACAGACAATTTGGCCCTCTCTGCTTTCCTGCGGACTCCATCCTCAAAAGCAGCTGTTTTCGCTTTCGGCAGCCTCCGGAGCAAAAAAGACAAACGTCCAGCTTTTGCTGCCACAGCAAAGGTGCCAGCGGGGAAAAGTAATGCTGGTTCTCACTGCCTCCTGGAACCTCTTCAAATGCCCCAGACAATTTGGCCCTCTCTGCTTTCCTGCGGACTCTATCCTCAAAAGCACCTTTTTTCACTTTCGGCGCCCTCCGGTGGTAAAAAGACAAACGTCCAGCTTTTGCTGCCACAGCAAAGGTGCCAGCGGGGAAAAGTAATGCTGGTTCTCACTGCCTCCTGGAACTCTTTCAAATGCCCCAGACAATTTGGCCCTCTCTGCTTTCCTGCGGACTCCATCCTCAAAAGCACCTGTTTTCGCTTTCGGCAGCCTCCGGAGCAAAAAAGACAAACGTCCAGCTTTTGCTGCCACAGCAAAGGTGCCAGCGGGGAAAAGTAATGCTGGTTCTCACTGCCTCCTGGAACCCTTTCAAATGCCACAGACAATTTGGCCCTCTCTGCTTTCCTGCGGACTCCATCCTCAAAAGCACCTGTTTTCGCTTTCGGCAGCCTCCGGAGCAAAAAAGACAAACGTCCAGCTTTTGCTGCCACAGCAAAGGTGCCAGCGGGGAAAAGTAATGCTGGTTCTCACTGCCTCCTGGAACCCTTTCAAATGCCACAGACAATTTGGCCCTCTCTGCTTTCCTGCGGACTCCATCCTCAAAAGCACCTGTTTTCGCTTTCGGCAGCCTCCGGAGCAAAAAAGACAAACGTCCAGCTTTTGCTGCCACAGCAAAGGTGCCAGCGGGGAAAAGTAATGCTGGTTCTCACTGCCTCCTGGAACCCTTTCAAATGCCACAGACAATTTGGCCCTCTCTGCTTTCCTGTGGACTCCATCCTCAAAAGCACCTGTTTTCGCTTTCGGCAGCCTCCGGAGCAAAAAAGACAAACGTCCAGCTTTTGCTGCCACAGCAAAGGTGCCAGCGGGGAAAAGTAATGCTGGTTCTCACTGCCTCCTACCCTTTCAAATGCCCCAGACAATTTGGCCCTCTCTGCTTTCCTGCGGACTCCATCCTCAAAAGCACCTGTTTTCGCTTTCGGCAGCCTCCGGAGCAAAAAAGACAAACGTCCAGCTTTTGCTGCCACAGCAAAGGTGCCAGCGGGGAAAAGTAATGCTGGTTCTCACTGCCTCCTGGAACCCTTTCAAATGCCACAGACAATTTGGCCCTGTCTGCTTTCCTGCGGACTCCATCCTCAAAAGCAGCTGTTTTTGCTTTCGGCAGCCTCCGGAGCAAAAAAGACAAACGTCCAGCTTTTGCTGCCACAGCAAAGGTGCCAGCGGGGAAAAGTAATGCTGGTTCTCACTGCCTCCTGGAACCTCTTCAAATGCCCCAGACAATTTGGCCCTCTCTGCTTTCCTGCGGACTCCATCCTCAAAAGCACCTGTTTTCGCTTTCGGCAGCCTCCGGAGCAAAAAAGACAAACGTCCAGCTTTTGCTGCCACAGCAAAGGTGCCAGCGGGGAAAAGTAATGCTGGTTCTCACTGCCTCCTGGAACTCTTTCAAATGCCACAGACAATTTGGCCCTCTCTGCTTTCCTGCGGACTCCATCCTCAAAAGCACCTGTTTTCGCTTTCGGCAGCCTCCGGAGCAAAAAAGACAAACGTCCAGCTTTTGCTGCCACAGCAAAGGTGCCAGCGGGGAAAAGTAATGCTGGTTCTCACTGCCTCCTGGAACCCTTTCAAATGCCCCAGACAATTTGGCCCTCTCTGCTTTCCTGCGGACTCCATCCTCAAAAGCACCTGTTTTCGCTTTCGGCAGCCTCCGGAGCAAAAAAGACAAACGTCCAGCTTTTGCTGCCACAGCAAAGGTGCCAACGGGGAAAAGTAATGCTGGTTCTCACTGCCTCCTGGAACCCTTTCAAATGCCCCAGACAATTTGGCCCTCTCTGCTTTCCTGCGGACTCCATCCTCAAAAGCACCTTTTTTCGCTTTCGGCAACCTCCGGAGCAAAAAAGACAAACGTCCAGCTTTTGCTGCCACAGCAAAGGTGCCAGCGGGGAAAAGTAATGCTGGTTCTCACTGCCTCCTGGAACCCTTTCAAATGCCACAGACAATTTGGCCCTCTCTGCTTTCCTGCGGACTCCATCCTCAAAAGCACCTGTTTTCGCTTTCGGCAGCCTCCGGAGCAAAAAAGACAAACGTCCAGCTTTTGCTGCCACAGCAAAGGTGCCAGCGGGGAAAAGTAATGCTGGTTCTCACTGCCTCCTGGAACCCTTTCAAATGCCCCAGACAATTTGGCCCTCTCTGCTTTCCTGCGGACTCCATCCTCAAAAGCACCTGTTTTCGCTTTCGGCAGCCTCCGGAGCAAAAAAGACAAACGTCCAGCTTTTGCTGCCACAGCAAAGGTGCCAACGGGGAAAAGTAATGCTGGTTCTCACTGCCTCCTGGAACCCTTTCAAATGCCACAGACAATTTGGCCCTGTCTGCTTTCCTGCGGACTCCATCCTCAAAAGCACCTGTTTTTGCTTTCGGCAGCCTCCGGAGCAAAAAAGACAAACGTCCAGCTTTTGCTGCCACAGCAAAGGTGCCAGCGGGGAAAAGTAATGCTGGTTCTCACTGCCTCCTGGAACCTCTTCAAATGCCCCAGACAATTTGGCCCTCTCTGCTTTCCTGCGGACTCCATCCTCAAAAGCACCTGTTTTCGCTTTCGGCAGCCTCCGGAGCAAAAAAGACAAACGTCCAGCTTTTGCTGCCACAGCAAAGGTGCCAGCGGGGAAAAGTAATGCTGGTTCTCACTGCCTCCTGGAACTCTTTCAAATGCCACAGACAATTTGGCCCTCTCTGCTTTCCTGCGGACTCCATCCTCAAAAGCACCTGTTTTCGCTTTCGGCAGCCTCCGGAGCAAAAAAGACAAACGTCCAGCTTTTGCTGCCACAGCAAAGGTGCCAGCGGGGAAAAGTAATGCTGGTTCTCACTGCCTCCTGGAACCCTTTCAAATGCCCCAGACAATTTGGCCCTCTCTGCTTTCCTGCGGACTCCATCCTCAAAAGCACCTGTTTTCGCTTTCGGCAGCCTCCGGAGCAAAAAAGACAAACGTCCAGCTTTTGCTGCCACAGCAAAGGTGCCAGCGGGGAAAAGTAATGCTGGTTCTCACTGCCTCCTGGAACCCTTTCAAATGTCCCAGACAATTTGGCCCTCTCTGCTTACCTGCGGACTCCATCCTGAAAAGCACCTTTTTTCGCTTTCGGCAACCTCCGGAGCAAAAAAGACAAACGTCCAGCTTTTGCTGCCACAGCAAAGGTGCCAGCGGGGAAAAGTAATGCTGGTTCTCACTGCCTCCTGGAACCCTTTCAAATGCCACAGACAATTTGGCCCTCTCTGCTTTCCTGCGGACTCCATCCTCAAAAGCACCTGTTTTCGCTTTCGGCAGCCTCCGGAGCAAAAAAGACAAACGTCCAGCTTTTGCTGCCACAGCAAAGGTGCCAGCGGGGAAAAGTAATGCTGGTTCTCACTGCCTCCTGGAACCCTTTCAAATGCCCCTGACAATTTGGCCCTCTCTGCTTTCCTGCGGACTCCATCCTCAAAAGCACCTGTTTTCGCTTTCGGCAGCCTCCGGAGCAAAAAAGACAAACGTCCAGCTTTTGCTGCCACAGCAAAGGTGCCAGCGGGGAAAAGTAATGCTGGTTCTCACTGCCTCCTGGAACCCTTTCAAATGCCACAGACAATTTGGCCCTCTCTGCTTTCCTGTGGACTCCATCCTCAAAAGCACCTGTTTTCGCTTTCGGCAGCCTCCGGAGCAAAAAAGACAAACGTCCAGCTTTTGCTGCCACAGCAAAGGTGCCAGCGGGGAAAAGTAATGCTGGTTCTCACTGCCTCCTGGAACCCTTTCAAATGCCACAGACAATTTGGCCCTCTCTGCTTTCCTGCGGACTCCATCCTCAAAAGCACCTGTTTTCGCTTTCGGCAGCCTCCGGAGCAAAAAAGACAAACGTCCAGCTTTTGCTGCCACAGCAAAGGTGCCAGCGGGGAAAAGTAATGCTGGTTCTCACTGCCTCCTGGAACCCTTTCAAATGCCACAGACAATTTGGCCCTGTCTGCTTTCCTGCGGACTCCATCCTCAAAAGCACCTGTTTTTGCTTTCGGCAGCCTCCGGAGCAAAAAAGACAAACGTCCAGCTTTTGCTGCCACAGCAAAGGTGCCAGCGGGGAAAAGTAATGCTGGTTCTCACTGCCTCCTGGAACCTCTTCAAATGCCCCAGACAATTTGGCCCTCTCTGCTTTCCTGCGGACTCCATCCTCAAAAGCACCTGTTTTCGCTTTCGGCAGCCTCCGGAGCAAAAAAGACAAACGTCCAGCTTTTGCTGCCACAGCAAAGGTGCCAGCGGGGAAAAGTAATGCTGGTTCTCACTGCCTCCTGGAACTCTTTCAAATGCCACAGACAATTTGGCCCTCTCTGCTTTCCTTCGGACTCCATCCTCAAAAGCACCTGTTTTCGCTTTCGGCAGCCTCCGGAGCAAAAAAGACAAACGTCCAGCTTTTGCTGCCACAGCAAAGGTGCCAGCGGGGAAAAGTAATGCTGGTTCTCACTGCCTCCTGGAACCCTTTCAAATGCCCCAGACAATTTGGCCCTCTCTGCTTTCCTGCGGACTCCATCCTCAAAAGCACCTGTTTTCGCTTTCGGCAGCCTCCGGAGCAAAAAAGACAAACGTCCAGCTTTTGCTGCCACAACAAAGGTGCCAGCGGGGAAAAGTAATGCTGGTTCTCACTGCCTCCTGGAACCCTTTCAAATGCCCCAGACAATTTGGCCCTCTCTGCTTTCCTGCGGACTCCATCCTCAAAAGCACCTGTTTTCGCTTTCGGCAGCCTCCGGAGCAAAAAAGACAAACGTCCAGCTTTTGCTGCCACAGCAAAGGTGCCAGCGGGGAAAAGTAATGCTGGTTCTCACTGCCTCCTGGAACCCTTTCAAATGCCACAGACAATTTGGCCCTCTCTGCTTTCCTGCGGACTCCATCCTCAAAAGCACCTGTTTTCGCTTTCGGCAGCCTCCGGAGCAAAAAAGACAAACGTCCAGCTTTTGCTGCCACAGCAAAGGTGCCAGCGGGGAAAAGTAATGCTCGTTCTCACTGCCTCCTGGAACCTCTTCAAATGCCCCTGACAATTTGGCCCTCTCTGCTTTCCTGCGGACTCTATCCTCAAAAGCGCCTTTTTTCACTTTCGGCGCCCTCCGGTGGTAAAAAGACAAACGTCCAGCTTTTGCTGCCACAGCAAAGGTGCCAGCGGGGAAAAGTAATGCTGGTTCTCACTGCCTCCTGGAACCCTTTCAAATGCCACAGACAATTTGGCCCTCTCTGCTTTCCTGCGGACTCCATCCTCAAAAGCACCTGTTTTCGCTTTCGGCAGCCTCCGGAGCAAAAAAGACAAACGTCCAGCTTTTGCTGCCACAGCAAAGGTGCCAGCGGGGAAAAGTAATGCTGGTTCTCACTGCCTCCTGGAACCCTTTCAAATGCCACAGACAATTTGGCCCTCTCTGCTTTCCTGCGGACTCCATCCTCAAAAGCAGCTGTTTTCGCTTTCGGCAGCCTCCGGAGCAAAAAAGACAAACGTCCAGCTTTTGCTGCCACAGCAAAGGTGCCAGCGGGGAAAAGTAATGCTGGTTCTCACTGCCTCCTGGAACCCTTTCAAATGCCACAGACAATTTGGCCCTCTCTGCTTTCCTGCGGACTCCATCCTCAAAAGCACCTGTTTTCGCTTTCGGCAGCCTCCGGAGCAAAAAAGACAAACGTCCAGCTTTTGCTATCACAGCAAAGGTGCCAGCGGGGAAAAGTAATGCTGGTTCTCACTGCCTCCTGGAACCCTTTCAAATGCCCCAGACAATTTGGCCCTCTCTGCTTTCCTGTGGACTCCATCCTCAAAAGCACCTGTTTTCGCTTTCGGCAGCCTCCGGAGCAAAAAAGACAAACGTCCAGCTTTTGCTGCCACAGCAAAGGTGCCAGCGGGGAAAAGTAATGCTGGTTCTCACTGCCTCCTGGAACCCTTTCAAATGCCCCAGACAATTTGGCCCTCTCTGCTTTCCTGCGGACTCCATCCTCAAAAGCACCTGTTTTCGCTTTTGGCAACCTCCGGAGCAAAAAAGACAAACGTCCAGCTTTTGCTGCCACAGCAAAGGTGCCAGCGGGGAAAAGTAATGCTGGTTCTCACTGCCTCCTGGAACCTCTTCAAATGCCCCAGACAATTTGGCCCTCTCTGCTTTCCTGCGGACTCCATCCTCAAAAGCACCTGTTTTCGCTTTCGGCAGCCTCCGGAGCAAAAAAGACAAACGTCCAGCTTTTGCTGCCACAGCAAAGGTGCCAGCGGGGAAAAGTAATGCTGGTTCTCACTGCCTCCTGGAACTCTTTCAAATGCCACAGACAATTTGGCCCTCTCTGCTTTCCTGCGGACTCCATCCTCAAAAGCACCTGTTTTCGCTTTCGGCAGCCTCCGGAGCAAAAAAGACAAACGTCCAGCTTTTGCTGCCACAGCAAAGGTGCCAGCGGGGAAAAGTAATGCTGGTTCTCACTGCCTCCTGGAACCCTTTCAAATGCCCCAGACAATTTGGCCCTCTCTGCTTTCCTGCGGACTCCATCCTCAAAAGCACCTGTTTTCGCTTTCGGCAGCCTCCGGAGCAAAAAAGACAAACGTCCAGCTTTTGCTGCCACAGCAAAGGTGCCAACGGGGAAAAGTAATGCTGGTTCTCACTGCCTCCTGGAACCTCTTCAAATGCCCCAGACAATTTGGCCCTCTCTGCTTTCCTGCGGACTCTATCCTCAAAAGCACCTTTTTTCACTTTCGGCGCCCTCCGGTGGTAAAAAGACAAACGTCCAGCTTTTGCTGCCACAGCAAAGGTGCCAGCGGGGAAAAGTAATGCTGGTTCTCACTGCCTCCTGGAACCCTTTCAAATGCCACAGACAATTTGGCCCTCTCTGCTTTCCTGCGGACTCCATCCTCAAAAGCACCTGTTTTCGCTTTCGGCAGCCTCCGGAGCAAAAAAGACAAACGTCCAGCTTTTGCTGCCACAGCAAAGGTGCCAGCGGGGAAAAGTAATGCTGGTTCTCACTGCCTCCTGGAACCCTTTCAAATGCCACAGACAATTTGGCCCTCTCTGCTTTCCTGCGGACTCCATCCTCAAAAGCACCTGTTTTCGCTTTCGGCAGCCTCCGGAGCAAAAAAGACAAACGTCCAGCTTTTGCTGCCACAGCAAAGGTGCCAGCGGGGAAAAGTAATGCTGGTTCTCACTGCCTCCTGGAACCTCTTCAAATGCCCCAGACAATTTGGCCCTCTCTGCTTTCCTGCGGACTCCATCCTCAAAAGCACCTGTTTTCGCTTTCGGCAGCCTCCGGAGCAAAAAAGACAAACGTCCAGCTTTTGCTGCCACAGCAAAGGTGCCAGCGGGGAAAAGTAATGCTGGTTCTCACTGCCTCCTGGAACTCTTTCAAATGCCACAGACAATTTGGCCCTCTCTGCTTTCCTGCGGACTCCATCCTCAAAAGCACCTGTTTTCGCTTTCGGCAGCCTCCGGAGCAAAAAAGACAAACGTCCAGCTTTTGCTGCCACAGCAAAGGTGCCAGCGGGGAAAAGTAATGCTGGTTCTCACTGCCTCCTGGAACCCTTTCAAATGCCCCAGACAATTTGGCCCTCTCTGCTTTCCTGCGGACTCCATCCTCAAAAGCACCTGTTTTCGCTTTCGGCAGCCTCCGGAGCAAAAAAGACAAACGTCCAGCTTTTGCTGCCACAGCAAAGGTGCCAACGGGGAAAAGTAATGCTGGTTCTCACTGCCTCCTGGAACCTCTTCAAATGCCCCAGACAATTTGGCCCTCTCTGCTTTCCTGCGGACTCTATCCTCAAAAGCACCTTTTTTCACTTTCGGCGCCCTCCGGTGGTAAAAAGACAAACGTCCAGCTTTTGCTGCCACAGCAAAGGTGCCAGCGGGGAAAAGTAATGCTGGTTCTCACTGCCTCCTGGAACTCTTTCAAATGCCACAGACAATTTGGCCCTCTCTGCTTTCCTGCGGACTCCATCCTCAAAAGCACCTGTTTTCGCTTTCGGCAGCCTCCGGAGCAAAAAAGACAAACGTCCAGCTTTTGCTGCCACAGCAAAGGTGCCAGCGGGGAAAAGTAATGCTGGTTCTCACTGCCTCCTGGAACCCTTTCAAATGCCACAGACAATTTGGCCCTCTCTGCTTTCCTGCGGACTCCATCCTCAAAAGCACCTGTTTTCGCTTTCGGCAGCCTCCGGAGCAAAAAAGACAAACGTCCAGCTTTTGCTGCCACAGCAAAGGTGCCAGCGGGGAAAAGTAATGCTGGTTCTCACTGCCTCCTGGAACCCTTTCAAATGCCACAGACAATTTGGCCCTCTCTGCTTTCCTGCGGACTCCATCCTCAAAAGCACCTGTTTTCGCTTTCGGCAGCCTCCGGAGCAAAAAAGACAAACGTCCAGCTTTTGCTGCCACAGCAAAGGTGCCAGCGGGGAAAAGTAATGCTCGTTCTCACTGCCTCCTGGAACCCTTTCAAATGCCACAGACAATTTGGCCCTCTCTGCTTTCCTGCGGACTCCATCCTCAAAAGCACCTGTTTTCGCTTTCGGCAGCCTCCGGAGCAAAAAAGACAAACGTCCAGCTTTTGCTGCCACAGCAAAGGTGCCAGCGGGGAAAAGTAATGCTGGTTCTCACTGCCTCCTGGAACCCTTTCAAATGCCACAGACAATTTGGCCCTCTCTGCTTTCCTGTGGACTCCATCCTCAAAAGCACCTGTTTTCGCTTTCGGCAGCCTCCGGAGCAAAAAAGACAAACGTCCAGCTTTTGCTGCCACAGCAAAGGTGCCAGCGGGGAAAAGTAATGCTGGTTCTCACTGCCTCCTGGAACCCTTTCAAATGCCACAGACAATTTGGCCCTCTCTGCTTTCCTGCGGACTCCATCCTCAAAAGCACCTGTTTTCGCTTTCGGCAGCCTCCGGAGCAAAAAAGACAAACGTCCAGCTTTTGCTGCCACAGCAAAGGTGCCAGCGGGGAAAAGTAATGCTGGTTCTCACTGCCTCCTGGAACCCTTTCAAATGCCACAGACAATTTGGCCCTGTCTGCTTTCCTGCGGACTCCATCCTCAAAAGCACCTGTTTTTGCTTTCGGCAGCCTCCGGAGCAAAAAAGACAAACGTCCAGCTTTTGCTGCCACAGCAAAGGTGCCAGCGGGGAAAAGTAATGCTGGTTCTCACTGCCTCCTGGAACCTCTTCAAATGCCCCAGACAATTTGGCCCTCTCTGCTTTCCTGCGGACTCCATCCTCAAAAGCACCTGTTTTCGCTTTCGGCAGCCTCCGGAGCAAAAAAGACAAACGTCCAGCTTTTGCTGCCACAGCAAAGGTGCCAGCGGGGAAAAGTAATGCTGGTTCTCACTGCCTCCTGGAACCCTTTCAAATGCCACAGACAATTTGGCCCTCTCTGCTTTCCTGCGGACTCCATCCTCAAAAGCACCTGTTTTCGCTTTCGGCAGCCTCCGGAGCAAAAAAGACAAACGTCCAGCTTTTGCTGCCACAGCAAAGGTGCCAGCGGGGAAAAGTAATGCTGGTTCTCACTGCCTCCTGGAACCCTTTCAAATGCCACAGACAATTTGGCCCTCTCTGCTTTCCTGTGGACTCCATCCTCAAAAGCACCTGTTTTCGCTTTCGGCAGCCTCCGGAGCAAAAAAGACAAACGTCCAGCTTTTGCTGCCACAGCAAAGGTGCCAGCGGGGAAAAGTAATGCTGGTTCTCACTGCCTCCTGGAACCCTTTCAAATGCCACAGACAATTTGGCCCTCTCTGCTTTCCTGCGGACTCCATCCTCAAAAGCACCTGTTTTCGCTTTCGGCAGCCTCCGGAGCAAAAAAGACAAACGTCCAGCTTTTGCTGCCACAGCAAAGGTGCCAGCGGGGAAAAGTAATGCTGGTTCTCACTGCCTCCTGGAACCCTTTCAAATGCCACAGACAATTTGGCCCTGTCTGCTTTCCTGCGGACTCCATCCTCAAAAGCACCTGTTTTTGCTTTCGGCAGCCTCCGGAGCAAAAAAGACAAACGTCCAGCTTTTGCTGCCACAGCAAAGGTGCCAGCGGGGAAAAGTAATGCTGGTTCTCACTGCCTCCTGGAACCTCTTCAAATGCCCCAGACAATTTGGCCCTCTCTGCTTTCCTGCGGACTCCATCCTCAAAAGCACCTGTTTTCGCTTTCGGCAGCCTCCGGAGCAAAAAAGACAAACGTCCAGCTTTTGCTGCCACAGCAAAGGTGCCAGCGGGGAAAAGTAATGCTGGTTCTCACTGCCTCCTGGAACTCTTTCAAATGCCACAGACAATTTGGCCCTCTCTGCTTTCCTGCGGACTCCATCCTCAAAAGCACCTGTTTTCGCTTTCGGCAGCCTCCGGAGCAAAAAAGACAAACGTCCAGCTTTTGCTGCCACAGCAAAGGTGCCAGCGGGGAAAAGTAATGCTGGTTCTCACTGCCTCCTGGAACCCTTTCAAATGCCCCAGACAATTTGGCCCTCTCTGCTTTCCTGCGGACTCCATCCTCAAAAGCACCTGTTTTCGCTTTCGGCAGCCTCCGGAGCAAAAAAGACAAACGTCCAGCTTTTGCTGCCACAGCAAAGGTGCCAGCGGGAAAAGTAATGCTGGTTCTCACTGCCTCCTGGAACCCTTTCAAATGCCACAGACAATTTGGCCCTCTCTGCTTTCCTGCGGACTCCATCCTCAAAAGCACCTGTTTTTGCTTTCGGCAGCCTCCGGAGCAAAAAAGACAAACGTCCAGCTTTTGCTGCCACAGCAAAGGTGCCAGCGGGGAAAAGTAATGCTGGTTCTCACTGCCTCCTGGAACCCTTTCAAATGCCACAGACAATTTGGCCCTCTCTGCTTTCCTGCGGACTCCATCCTCAAAAGCACCTGTTTTCGCTTTCGGCAGCCTCCGGAGCAAAAAAGACAAACGTCCAGCTTTTGCTGCCACAGCAAAGGTGCCAGCGGGGAAAAGTAATGCTGGTTCTCACTGCCTCCTGGAACGTCTTCAAATGCCCCAGACAATTTGGCCCTCTCTGCTTTCCTGCGGACTCCATCCTCAAAAGCACCTGTTTTCGCTTTCGGCGCCCTCCGGAGCAAAAAAGACAAACGTCCAGCTTTTGCTGCCACAGCAAAGGTGCCAGCGGGGAAAAGTAATGCTGGTTCTCACTGCCTCCTGGAACCCTTTCAAATGCCACAGACAATTTGGCCCTCTCTGCTTTCCTGCGGACTCTATCCTCAAAAGCGCCTTTTTTCACTTTCGGCGCCCTCCGGTGGTAAAAAGACAAACGTCCAGCTTTTGCTGCCACAGCAAAGGTGCCAGCGGGGAAAAGTAATGCTGGTTCTCACTGCCTCCTGGAACCTGTTCAAATGCCCCAGACAATTTGGCCCTCTCTGCTTTCCTGCGGACTCCATCCTCAAAAGCACCTGTTTTCGCTTTCGGCAGCCTCCGGAGCAAAAAAGACAAACGTCCAGCTTTTGCTGCCACAGCAAAGGTGCCAGCGGGGAAAAGTAATGCTGGTTCTCACTGCCTCCTGGAACCCTTTCAAATGCCACAGACAATTTGGCCCTCTCTGCTTTCCTGCGGACTCCATCCTCAAAAGCACCTGTTTTCGCTTTCGGCAGCCTCCGGAGCAAAAAAGACAAACGTCCAGCTTTTGCTGCCACAGCAAAGGTGCCAGCGGGGAAAAGTAATGCTGGTTCTCACTGCCTCCTGGAACCCTTTCAAATGCCACAGACAATTTGGCCCTCTCTGCTTTCCTGTGGACTCCATCCTCAAAAGCACCTGTTTTCGCTTTCGGCAGCCTCCGGAGCAAAAAAGACAAACGTCCAGCTTTTGCTGCCACAGCAAAGGTGCCAGCGGGGAAAAGTAATGCTGGTTCTCACTGCCTCCTGGAACCCTTTCAAATGCCCCAGACAATTTGGCCCTCTCTGCTTTCCTGCGGACTCCATCCTCAAAAGCACCTGTTTTCGCTTTCGGCAGCCTCCGGAGCAAAAAAGACAAACGTCCAGCTTTTGCTGCCACAGCAAAGGTGCCAGCGGGGAAAAGTAATGCTGGTTCTCACTGCCTCCTGGAACCCTTTCAAATGCCACAGACAATTTGGCCCTGTCTGCTTTCCTGCGGACTCCATCCTCAAAAGCACCTGTTTTTGCTTTCGGCAGCCTCCGGAGCAAAAAAGACAAACGTCCAGCTTTTGCTGCCACAGCAAAGGTGCCAGCGGGGAAAAGTAATGCTGGTTCTCACTGCCTCCTGGAACCTCTTCAAATGCCCCAGACAATTTGGCCCTCTCTGCTTTCCTGCGGACTCCATCCTCAAAAGCACCTGTTTTCGCTTTCGGCAGCCTCCGGAGCAAAAAAGACAAACGTCCAGCTTTTGCTGCCACAGCAAAGGTGCCAGCGGGGAAAAGTAATGCTGGTTCTCACTGCCTCCTGGAACTCTTTCAAATGCCACAGACAATTTGGCCCTCTCTGCTTTCCTGCGGACTCCATCCTCAAAAGCACCTGTTTTCGCTTTCGGCAGCCTCCGGAGCAAAAAAGACAAACGTCCAGCTTTTGCTGCCACAGCAAAGGTGCCAGCGGGGAAAAGTAATGCTGGTTCTCACTGCCTCCTGGAACCCTTTCAAATGCCACAGACAATTTGGCCCTCTCTGCTTTCCTGCGGACTCCATCCTCAAAAGCACCTGTTTTCGCTTTCGGCAGCCTCCGGAGCAAAAAAGACAAACGTCCAGCTTTTGCTGCCACAGCAAAGGTGCCAGCGGGGAAAAGTAATGCTGGTTCTCACTGCCTCCTGGAACCCTTTCAAATGCCACAGACAATTTGGCCCTCTCTGCTTTCCTGCGGACTCCATCCTCAAAAGCACCTGTTTTCGCTTTCGGCAGCCTCCGGAGCAAAAAAGACAAACGTCCAGCTTTTGCTGCCACAGCAAAGGTGCCAGCGGGGAAAAGTAATGCTGGTTCTCACTGCCTCCTGGAACGTCTTCAAATGCCCCAGACAATTTGGCCCTCTCTGCTTTCCTGCGGACTCCATCCTCAAAAGCACCTGTTTTCGCTTTCGGCGCCCTCCGGAGCAAAAAAGACAAACGTCCAGCTTTTGCTGCCACAGCAAAGGTGCCAGCGGGGAAAAGTAATGCTGGTTCTCACTGCCTCCTGGAACCCTTTCAAATGCCACAGACAATTTGGCCCTCTCTGCTTTCCTGCGGACTCCATCCTCAAAAGCACCTGTTTTCGCTTTCGGCAGCCTCCGGAGCAAAAAAGACAAACGTCCAGCTTTTGCTGCCACAGCAAAGGTGCCAGCGGGGAAAAGTAATGCTGGTTCTCACTGCCTCCTGGAACCCTTTCAAATGCCACAGACAATTTGGCCCTCTCTGCTTTCCTGCGGACTCCATCCTCAAAAGCAGCTGTTTTCGCTTTCGGCAGCCTCCGGAGCAAAAAAGACAAACGTCCAGCTTTTGCTGCCACAGCAAAGGTGCCAGCGGGGAAAAGTAATGCTGGTTCTCACTGCCTCCTGGAACCTCTTCAAATGCCCCAGACAATTTGGCCCTCTCTGCTTTCCTGCGGACTCTATCCTCAAAAGCGCCTTTTTTCACTTTCGGCGCCCTCCGGTGGTAAAAAGACAAACGTCCAGCTTTTGCTGCCACAGCAAAGGTGCCAGCGGGGAAAAGTAATGCTGGTTCTCACTGCCTCCTGGAACTCTTTCAAATGCCACAGACAATTTGGCCCTCTCTGCTTTCCTGCGGACTCCATCCTCAAAAGCACCTGTTTTCGCTTTCGGCAGCCTCCGGAGCAAAAAAGACAAACGTCCAGCTTTTGCTGCCACAGCAAAGGTGCCAGCGGGGAAAAGTAATGCTGGTTCTCACTGCCTCCTGGAACCCTTTCAAATGCCCCAGACAATTTGGCCCTCTCTGCTTTCCTGCGGACTCCATCCTCAAAAGCACCTGTTTTCGCTTTTGGCAGCCTCCGGAGCAAAAAAGACAAACGTCCAGCTTTTGCTGCCACAGCAAAGGTGCCAGCGGGGAAAAGTAATGCTGGTTCTCACTGCCTCCTGGAACCCTTTCAAATGCCACAGACAATTTGGCCCTCTCTGCTTTCCTGCGGACTCCATCCTCAAAAGCACCTGTTTTCGCTTTCGGCAGCCTCCGGAGCAAAAAAGACAAACGTCCAGCTTTTGCTGCCACAGCAAAGGTGCCAGCGGGGAAAAGTAATGCTGGTTCTCACTGCCTCCTGGAACCTCTTCAAATGCCCCTGACAATTTGGCCCTCTCTGCTTTCCTGCGGACTCTATCCTCAAAAGCGCCTTTTTTCACTTTCGGCGCCCTCCGGTGGTAAAAAGACAAACGTCCAGCTTTTGCTGCCACAGCAAAGGTGCCAGCGGGGAAAAGTAATGCTGGTTCTCACTGCCTCCTGGAACCTGTTCAAATGCCCCAGACAATTTGGCCCTCTCTGCTTTCCTGCGGACTCCATCCTCAAAAGCACCTGTTTTCGCTTTCGGCAGCCTCCGGAGCAAAAAAGACAAACGTCCAGCTTTTGCTGCCACAGCAAAGGTGCCAGCGGGGAAAAGTAATGCTGGTTCTCACTGCCTCCTGGAACCCTTTCAAATGCCACAGACAATTTGGCCCTCTCTGCTTTCCTGCGGACTCCATCCTCAAAAGCACCTGTTTTCGCTTTCGGCAGCCTCCGGAGCAAAAAAGACAAACGTCCAGCTTTTGCTGCCACAGCAAAGGTGCCAGCGGGGAAAAGTAATGCTGGTTCTCACTGCCTCCTGGAACCCTTTCAAATGCCACAGACAATTTGGCCCTCTCTGCTTTCCTGCGGACTCCATCCTCAAAAGCACCTGTTTTCGCTTTCGGCAGCCTCCGGAGCAAAAAAGACAAACGTCCAGCTTTTGCTGCCACAGCAAAGGTGCCAGCGGGGAAAAGTAATGCTCGTTCTCACTGCCTCCTGGAACCTCTTCAAATGCCCCTGACAATTTGGCCCTCTCTGCTTTCCTGCGGACTCTATCCTCAAAAGCGCCTTTTTTCACTTTCGGCGCCCTCCGGTGGTAAAAAGACAAACGTCCAGCTTTTGCTGCCACAGCAAAGGTGCCAGCGGGGAAAAGTAATGCTGGTTCTCACTGCCTCCTGGAACCTGTTCAAATGCCCCAGACAATTTGGCCCTCTCTGCTTTCCTGCGGACTCCATCCTCAAAAGCACCTGTTTTCGCTTTCGGCAGCCTCCGGAGCAAAAAAGACAAACGTCCAGCTTTTGCTGCCACAGCAAAGGTGCCAGCGGGGAAAAGTAATGCTGGTTCTCACTGCCTCCTGGAACCCTTTCAAATGCCACAGACAATTTGGCCCTCTCTGCTTTCCTGCGGACTCCATCCTCAAAAGCACCTGTTTTCGCTTTCGGCAGCCTCCGGAGCAAAAAAGACAAACGTCCAGCTTTTGCTGCCACAGCAAAGGTGCCAGCGGGGAAAAGTAATGCTGGTTCTCACTGCCTCCTGGAACCCTTTCAAATGCCACAGACAATTTGGCCCTCTCTGCTTTCCTGCGGACTCCATCCTCAAAAGCACCTGTTTTCGCTTTCGGCAGCCTCCGGAGCAAAAAAGACAAACGTCCAGCTTTTGCTGCCACAGCAAAGGTGCCAGCGGGGAAAAGTAATGCTGGTTCTCACTGCCTCCTGGAACCCTTTCAAATGCCCCAGACAATTTGGCCCTCTCTGCTTTCCTGCGGACTCCATCCTCAAAAGCACCTGTTTTCGCTTTCGGCAGCCTCCGGAGCAAAAAAGACAAACGTCCAGCTTTTGCTGCCACAGCAAAGGTGCCAGCGGGGAAAAGTAATGCTGGTTCTCACTGCCTCCTGGAACCCTTTCAAATGCCACAGACAATTTGGCCCTGTCTGCTTTCCTGCGGACTCCATCCTCAAAAGCACCTGTTTTTGCTTTCGGCAGCCTCCGGAGCAAAAAAGACAAACGTCCAGCTTTTGCTGCCACAGCAAAGGTGCCAGCGGGGAAAAGTAATGCTGGTTCTCACTGCCTCCTGGAACCTCTTCAAATGCCCCAGACAATTTGGCCCTCTCTGCTTTCCTGCGGACTCCATCCTCAAAAGCACCTGTTTTCGCTTTCGGCAGCCTCCGGAGCAAAAAAGACAAACGTCCAGCTTTTGCTGCCACAGCAAAGGTGCCAGCGGGGAAAAGTAATGCTGGTTCTCACTGCCTCCTGGAACTCTTTCAAATGCCACAGACAATTTGGCCCTCTCTGCTTTCCTGCGGACTCCATCCTCAAAAGCACCTGTTTTCGCTTTCGGCAGCCTCCGGAGCAAAAAAGACAAACGTCCAGCTTTTGCTGCCACAGCAAAGGTGCCAGCGGGGAAAAGTAATGCTGGTTCTCACTGCCTCCTGGAACCCTTTCAAATGCCCCAGACAATTTGGCCCTCTCTGCTTTCCTGCGGACTCCATCCTCAAAAGCACCTGTTTTCGCTTTCGGCAGCCTCCGGAGCAAAAAAGACAAACGTCCAGCTTTTGCTGCCACAGCAAAGGTGCCAACGGGGAAAAGTAATGCTGGTTCTCACTGCCTCCTGGAACCCTTTCAAATGCCCCAGACAATTTGGCCCTCTCTGCTTTCCTGCGGACTCCATCCTCAAAAGCACCTTTTTTCGCTTTCGGCAACCTCCGGAGCAAAAAAGACAAACGTCCAGCTTTTGCTGCCACAGCAAAGGTGCCAGCGGGGAAAAGTAATGCTGGTTCTCACTGCCTCCTGGAACCCTTTCAAATGCCCCAGACAATTTGGCCCTGTCTGCTTTCCTGCGGACTCCATCCTCAAAAGCACCTGTTTTCGCTTTCGGCAGCCTCCGGAGCAAAAAAGACAAACGTCCAGCTTTTGCTGCCACAGCAAAGGTGCCAGCGGGGAAAAGTAATGCTGGTTCTCACTGCCTCCTGGAACCCTTTCAAATGCCACAGACAATTTGGCCCTCTCTGCTTTCCTGCGGACTCCATCCTCAAAAGCACCTGTTTTCGCTTTCGGCAGCCTCCGGAGCAAAAAAGACAAACGTCCAGCTTTTGCTGCCACAGCAAAGGTGCCAGCGGGGAAAAGTAATGCTGGTTCTCACTGCCTCCTGGAACCCTTTCAAATGCCACAGACAATTTGGCCCTCTCTGCTTTCCTGCGGACTCCATCCTCAAAAGCACCTGTTTTCGCTTTCGGCAGCCTCCGGAGCAAAAAAGACAAACGTCCAGCTTTTGCTGCCACAGCAAAGGTGCCAGCGGGGAAAAGTAATGCTGGTTCTCACTGCCTCCTGGAACCCTTTCAAATGCCACAGACAATTTGGCCCTCTCTGCTTTCCTGTGGACTCCATCCTCAAAAGCACCTGTTTTCGCTTTCGGCAGCCTCCGGAGCAAAAAAGACAAACGTCCAGCTTTTGCTGCCACAGCAAAGGTGCCAGCGGGGAAAAGTAATGCTGGTTCTCACTGCCTCCTGGAACCCTTTCAAATGCCCCAGACAATTTGGCCCTCTCTGCTTTCCTGCGGACTCCATCCTCAAAAGCACCTGTTTTCGCTTTCGGCAGCCTCCGGAGCAAAAAAGACAAACGTCCAGCTTTTGCTGCCACAGCAAAGGTGCCAGCGGGGAAAAGTAATGCTGGTTCTCACTGCCTCCTGGAACCCTTTCAAATGCCACAGACAATTTGGCCCTGTCTGCTTTCCTGCGGACTCCATCCTCAAAAGCACCTGTTTTTGCTTTCGGCAGACTCCGGAGCAAAAAAGACAAACGTCCAGCTTTTGCTGCCACAGCAAAGGTGCCAGCGGGGAAAAGTAATGCTGGTTCTCACTGCCTCCTGGAACCTGTTCAAATGCCCCAGACAATTTGGCCCTCTCTGCTTTCCTGCGGACTCCATCCTCAAAAGCACCTGTTTTCGCTTTCGGCAGCCTCCGGAGCAAAAAAGACAAACGTCCAGCTTTTGCTGCCACAGCAAAGGTGCCAGCGGGGAAAAGTAATGCTCGTTCTCACTGCCTCCTGGAACCTCTTCAAATGCCCCTGACAATTTGGCCCTCTCTGCTTTCCTGCGGACTCTATCCTCAAAAGCGCCTTTTTTCACTTTCGGCGCCCTCCGGTGGTAAAAAGACAAACGTCCAGCTTTTGCTGCCACAGCAAAGGTGCCAGCGGGGAAAAGTAATGCTGGTTCTCACTGCCTCCTGGAACCTGTTCAAATGCCCCAGACAATTTGGCCCTCTCTGCTTTCCTGCGGACTCCATCCTCAAAAGCACCTGTTTTCGCTTTCGGCAGCCTCCGGAGCAAAAAAGACAAACGTCCAGCTTTTGCTGCCACAGCAAAGGTGCCAACGGGGAAAAGTAATGCTGGTTCTCACTGCCTCCTGGAACCCTTTCAAATGCCACAGACAATTTGGCCCTCTCTGCTTTCCTGCGGACTCCATCCTCAAAAGCACCTGTTTTCGCTTTCGGCAGCCTCCGGAGCAAAAAAGACAAACGTCCAGCTTTTGCTGCCACAGCAAAGGTGCCAGCGGGGAAAAGTAATGCTGGTTCTCACTGCCTCCTGGAACCCTTTCAAATGCCACAGACAATTTGGCCCTCTCTGCTTTCCTGTGGACTCCATCCTCAAAAGCACCTGTTTTCGCTTTCGGCAGCCTCCGGAGCAAAAAAGACAAACGTCCAGCTTTTGCTGCCACAGCAAAGGTGCCAGCGGGGAAAAGTAATGCTGGTTCTCACTGCCTCCTGGAACCTCTTCAAATGCCCCAGACAATTTGGCCCTCTCTGCTTTCCTGCGGACTCCATCCTCAAAAGCACCTGTTTTCGCTTTCGGCAGCCTCCGGAGCAAAAAAGACAAACGTCCAGCTTTTGCTGCCACAGCAAAGGTGCCAGCGGGGAAAAGTAATGCTCGTTCTCACTGCCTCCTGGAACCTCTTCAAATGCCCCTGACAATTTGGCCCTGTCTGCTTTCCTGCGGACTCTATCCTCAAAAGCGCCTTTTTTCACTTTCGGCGCCCTCCGGTGGTAAAAAGACAAACGTCCAGCTTTTGCTGCCACAGCAAAGGTGCCAGCGGGGAAAAGTAATGCTGGTTCTCACTGCCTCCTGGAACCTGTTCAAATGCCCCAGACAATTTGGCCCTCTCTGCTTTCCTGCGGACTCCATCCTCAAAAGCACCTGTTTTCGCTTTCGGCAGCCTCCGGAGCAAAAAAGACAAACGTCCAGCTTTTGCTGCCACAGCAAAGGTGCCAGCGGGGAAAAGTAATGCTCGTTCTCACTGCCTCCTGGAACCTCTTCAAATGCCCCAGACAATTTGGCCCTCTCTGCTTTCCTGCGGACTCCATCCTCAAAAGCACCTGTTTTCGCTTTCGGCAGCCTCCGGAGCAAAAAAGACAAACGTCCAGCTTTTGCTGCCACAGCAAAGGTGCCAGCGGGGAAAAGTAATGCTCGTTCTCACTGCCTCCTGGAACCTCTTCAAATGCCCCTGACAATTTGGCCCTCTCTGCTTTCCTGCGGACTCTATCCTCAAAAGCGCCTTTTTTCACTTTCGGCGCCCTCCGGTGGTAAAAAGACAAACGTCCAGCTTTTGCTGCCACAGCAAAGGTGCCAGCGGGGAAAAGTAATGCTGGTTCTCACTGCCTCCTGGAACCTGTTCAAATGCCCCAGACAATTTGGCCCTCTCTGCTTTCCTGCGGACTCCATCCTCAAAAGCACCTGTTTTCGCTTTCGGCAGCCTCCGGAGCAAAAAAGACAAACGTCCAGCTTTTGCTGCCACAGCAAAGGTGCCAGCGGGGAAAAGTAATGCTGGTTCTCACTGCCTCCTGGAACCCTTTCAAATGCCACAGACAATTTGGCCCTCTCTGCTTTCCTGCGGACTCCATCCTCAAAAGCACCTGTTTTCGCTTTCGGCAGCCTCCGGAGCAAAAAAGACAAACGTCCAGCTTTTGCTGCCACAGCAAAGGTGCCAGCGGGGAAAAGTAATGCTCGTTCTCACTGCCTCCTGGAACCTCTTCAAATGCCCCTGACAATTTGGCCCTCTCTGCTTTCCTGCGGACTCCATCCTCAAAAGCACCTGTTTTCGCTTTCGGCAGCCTCCGGAGCAAAAAAGACAAACGTCCAGCTTTTGCTGCCACAGCAAAGGTGCCAGCGGGGAAAAGTAATGCTCGTTCTCACTGCCTCCTGGAACCTCTTCAAATGCCCCTGACAATTTGGCCCTCTCTGCTTTCCTGCGGACTCTATCCTCAAAAGCGCCTTTTTTCACTTTCGGCGCCCTCCGGTGGTAAAAAGACAAACGTCCAGCTTTTGCTGCCACAGCAAAGGTGCCAGCGGGGAAAAGTAATGCTGGTTCTCACTGCCTCCTGGAACCTGTTCAAATGCCCCAGACAATTTGGCCCTCTCTGCTTTCCTGCGGACTCCATCCTCAAAAGCACCTGTTTTCGCTTTCGGCAGCCTCCGGAGCAAAAAAGACAAACGTCCAGCTTTTGCTGCCACAGCAAAGGTGCCAGCGGGGAAAAGTAATGCTCGTTCTCACTGCCTCCTGGAACCTCTTCAAATGCCCCTGACAATTTGGCCCTCTCTGCTTTCCTGCGGACTCTATCCTCAAAAGCGCCTTTTTTCACTTTCGGCGCCCTCCGGTGGTAAAAAGACAAACGTCCAGCTTTTGCTGCCACAGCAAAGGTGCCAGCGGGGAAAAGTAATGCTGGTTCTCACTGCCTCCTGGAACCTGTTCAAATGCCCCAGACAATTTGGCCCTCTCTGCTTTCCTGCGGACTCCATCCTCAAAAGCACCTGTTTTCGCTTTCGGCAGCCTCCGGAGCAAAAAAGACAAACGTCCAGCTTTTGCTGCCACAGCAAAGGTGCCAGCGGGGAAAAGTAATGCTGGTTCTCACTGCCTCCTGGAACCCTTTCAAATGCCACAGACAATTTGGCCCTCTCTGCTTTCCTGCGGACTCCATCCTCAAAAGCACCTGTTTTCGCTTTCGGCAGCCTCCGGAGCAAAAAAGACAAACGTCCAGCTTTTGCTGCCACAGCAAAGGTGCCAGCGGGGAAAAGTAATGCTCGTTCTCACTGCCTCCTGGAACCTCTTCAAATGCCCCTGACAATTTGGCCCTCTCTGCTTTCCTGCGGACTCCATCCTCAAAAGCACCTGTTTTCGCTTTCGGCAGCCTCCGGAGCAAAAAAGACAAACGTCCAGCTTTTGCTGCCACAGCAAAGGTGCCAGCGGGGAAAAGTAATGCTCGTTCTCACTGCCTCCTGGAACCTCTTCAAATGCCCCTGACAATTTGGCCCTCTCTGCTTTCCTGCGGACTCTATCCTCAAAAGCGCCTTTTTTCACTTTCGGCGCCCTCCGGTGGTAAAAAGACAAACGTCCAGCTTTTGCTGCCACAGCAAAGGTGCCAGCGGGGAAAAGTAATGCTGGTTCTCACTGCCTCCTGGAACCTGTTCAAATGCCCCAGACAATTTGGCCCTCTCTGCTTTCCTGCGGACTCCATCCTCAAAAGCACCTGTTTTCGCTTTCGGCAGCCTCCGGAGCAAAAAAGACAAACGTCCAGCTTTTGCTGCCACAGCAAAGGTGCCAGCGGGGAAAAGTAATGCTGGTTCTCACTGCCTCCTGGAACCGTTTCAAATGCCACAGACAATTTGGCCCTCTCTGCTTTCCTGCGGACTCCATCCTCAAAAGCACCTGTTTTCGCTTTCGGCAGCCTCCGGAGCAAAAAAGACAAACGTCCAGCTTTTGCTGCCACAGCAAAGGTGCCAGCGGGGAAAAGTAATGCTGGTTCTCACTGCCTCCTGGAACCCTTTCAAATGCCACAGACAATTTGGCCCTCTCTGCTTTCCTGTGGACTCCATCCTCAAAAGCACCTGTTTTCGCTTTCGGCAGCCTCCGGAGCAAAAAAGACAAACGTCCAGCTTTTGCTGCCACAGCAAAGGTGCCAGCGGGGAAAAGTAATGCTGGTTCTCACTGCCTCCTGGAACCCTTTCAAATGCCCCAGACAATTTGGCCCTCTCTGCTTTCCTGCGGACTCCATCCTCAAAAGCACCTGTTTTCGCTTTCGGCAGCCTCCGGAGCAAAAAAGACAAACGTCCAGCTTTTGCTGCCACAGCAAAGGTGCCAACGGGGAAAAGTAATGCTGGTTCTCACTGCCTCCTGGAACCCTTTCAAATGCCCCAGACAATTTGGCCCTCTCTGCTTTCCTGCGGACTCCATCCTCAAAAGCACCTTTTTTCGCTTTCGGCAACCTCCGGAGCAAAAAAGACAAACGTCCAGCTTTTGCTGCCACAGCAAAGGTGCCAGCGGGGAAAAGTAATGCTGGTTCTCACTGCCTCCTGGAACCCTTTCAAATGCCACAGACAATTTGGCCCTCTCTGCTTTCCTGCGGACTCCATCCTCAAAAGCACCTGTTTTCGCTTTCGGCAGCCTCCGGAGCAAAAAAGACAAACGTCCAGCTTTTGCTGCCACAGCAAAGGTGCCAGCGGGGAAAAGTAATGCTGGTTCTCACTGCCTCCTGGAACCCTTTCAAATGCCACAGACAATTTGGCCCTCTCTGCTTTCCTGCGGACTCCATCCTCAAAAGCACCTGTTTTCGCTTTCGGCAGCCTCCGGAGCAAAAAAGACAAACGTCCAGCTTTTGCTGCCACAGCAAAGGTGCCAGCGGGGAAAAGTAATGCTGGTTCTCACTGCCTCCTGGAACCCTTTCAAATGCCACAGACAATTTGGCCCTCTCTGCTTTCCTGCGGACTCCATCCTCAAAAGCACCTGTTTTCGCTTTCGGCAGCCTCCGGAGCAAAAAAGAAAAACGTCCAGCTTTTGCTGCCACAGCAAAGGTGCCAGCGGGGAAAAGTAATGCTGGTTCTCACTGCCTCCTGGAACCCTTTCAAATGCCACAGACAATTTGGCCCTCTCTGCTTTCCTGTGGACTCCATCCTCAAAAGCACCTGTTTTCGCTTTCGGCAGCCTCCGGAGCAAAAAAGACAAACGTCCAGCTTTTGCTGCCACAGCAAAGGTGCCAGCGGGGAAAAGTAATGCTGGTTCTCACTGCCTCCTGGAACCCTTTCAAATGCCCCAGACAATTTGGCCCTCTCTGCTTTCCTGCGGACTCCATCCTCAAAAGCACCTGTTTTCGCTTTCGGCAGCCTCCGGAGCAAAAAAGACAAACGTCCAGCTTTTGCTGCCACAGCAAAGGTGCCAGCGGGGAAAAGTAATGCTGGTTCTCACTGCCTCCTGGAACCCTTTCAAATGCCACAGACAATTTGGCCCTGTCTGCTTTCCTGCGGACTCCATCCTCAAAAGCACCTGTTTTTGCTTTCGGCAGCCTCCGGAGCAAAAAAGACAAACGTCCAGCTTTTGCTGCCACAGCAAAGGTGCCAGCGGGGAAAAGTAATGCTAGTTCTCACTGCCTCCTGGAACCTCTTCAAATGCCCCAGACAATTTGGCCCTCTCTGCTTTCCTGCGGACTCCATCCTCAAAAGCACCTGTTTTCGCTTTCGGCAGCCTCCGGAGCAAAAAAGACAAACGTCCAGCTTTTGCTGCCACAGCAAAGGTGCCAGCGGGGAAAAGTAATGCTGGTTCTCACTGCCTCCTGGAACTCTTTCAAATGCCACAGACAATTTGGCCCTCTCTGCTTTCCTGCGGACTCCATCCTCAAAAGCACCTGTTTTCGCTTTCGGCAGCCTCCGGAGCAAAAAAGACAAACGTCCAGCTTTTGCTGCCACAGCAAAGGTGCCAGCGGGGAAAAGTAATGCTGGTTCTCACTGCCTCCTGGAACCCTTTCAAATGCCCCAGACAATTTGGCCCTCTCTGCTTTCCTGCGGACTCCATCCTCAAAAGCACCTGTTTTCGCTTTCGGCAGCCTCCGGAGCAAAAAAGACAAACGTCCAGCTTTTGCTGCCACAGCAAAGGTGCCAGCGGGGAAAAGTAATGCTGGTTCTCACTGCCTCCTGGAACCCTTTCAAATGCCCCAGACAATTTGGCCCTCTCTGCTTTCCTGCGGACTCCATCCTCAAAAGCACCTGTTTTCGCTTTCGGCAGCCTCCGGAGCAAAAAAGACAAACGTCCAGCTTTTGCTGCCACAGCAAAGGTGCCAGCGGGGAAAAGTAATGCTGGTTCTCACTGCCTCCTGGAACCCTTTCAAATGCCCCAGACAATTTGGCCCTCTCTGCTTTCCTGCGGACTCCATCCTCAAAAGCACCTGTTTTCGCTTTCGGCAGCCTCCGGAGCAAAAAAGACAAACGTCCAGCTTTTGCTGCCACAGCAAAGGTGCCAGCGGGGAAAAGTAATGCTCGTTCTCACTGCCTCCTGGAACCTCTTCAAATGCCCCTGACAATTTGGCCCTCTCTGCTTTCCTGCGGACTCTATCCTCAAAAGCGCCTTTTTTCACTTTCGGCGCCCTCCGGTGGTAAAAAGACAAACGTCCAGCTTTTGCTGCCACAGCAAAGGTGCCAGCGGGGAAAAGTAATGCTGGTTCTCACTGCCTCCTGGAACCTGTTCAAATGCCCCAGACAATTTGGCCCTCTCTGCTTTCCTGCGGACTCCATCCTCAAAAGCACCTGTTTTCGCTTTCGGCAGCCTCCGGAGCAAAAAAGACAAACGTCCAGCTTTTGCTGCCACAGCAAAGGTGCCAGCGGGGAAAAGTAATGCTGGTTCTCACTGCCTCCTGGAACCCTTTCAAATGCCACAGACAATTTGGCCCTCTCTGCTTTCCTGCGGACTCCATCCTCAAAAGCACCTGTTTTCGCTTTCGGCAGCCTCCGGAGCAAAAAAGACAAACGTCCAGCTTTTGCTGCCACAGCAAAGGTGCCAGCGGGGAAAAGTAATGCTGGTTCTCACTGCCTCCTGGAACTCTTTCAAATGCCACAGACAATTTGGCCCTCTCTGCTTTCCTGCGGACTCCATCCTCAAAAGCACCTGTTTTCGCTTTCGGCAGCCTCCGGAGCAAAAAAGACAAACGTCCAGCTTTTGCTGCCACAGCAAAGGTGCCAGTGGGGAAAAGTAATGCTGGTTCTCACTGCCTCCTGGAACCCTTTCAAATGCCCCAGACAATTTGGCCCTCTCTGCTTTCCTGCGGACTCCATCCTCAAAAGCACCTGTTTTCGCTTTCGGCAGCCTCCGGAGCAAAAAAGACAAACGTCCAGCTTTTGCTGCCACAACAAAGGTGCCAGCGGGGAAAAGTAATGCTGGTTCTCACTGCCTCCTGGAACCCTTTCAAATGCCCCAGACAATTTGGCCCTCTCTGCTTTCCTGCGGACTCCATCCTCAAAAGCACCTGTTTTCGCTTTCGGCAGCCTCCGGAGCAAAAAAGACAAACGTCCAGCTTTTGCTGCCACAGCAAAGGTGCCAGCGGGGAAAAGTAATGCTGGTTCTCACTGCCTCCTGGAACCCTTTCAAATGCCCCAGACAATTTGGCCCTCTCTGCTTTCCTGAAAAGTCTATCCTCAAAAGCACCTGTTTTCGCTTTCGGCAGCCTCCGGAGCAAAAAAGACAAACGTCCAGCTTTTGCTGCCACAGCAAAGGTGCCAGCGGGGAAAAGTAATGCTGGTTCTCACTGCCTCCTGGAACCCTTTCAAATGCCACAGACAATTTGGCCCTGTCTGCTTTCCTGCGGACTCCATCCTCAAAAGCACCTGTTTTTGCTTTCGGCAGCCTCCGGAGCAAAAAAGACAAACGTCCAGCTTTTGCTGCCACAGCAAAGGTGCCAGCGGGGAAAAGTAATGCTGGTTCTCACTGCCTCCTGGAACCCTTTCAAATGCCCCAGACAATTTGGCCCTCTCTGCTTTCCTGCGGACTCCATCCTCAAAAGCACCTGTTTTCGCTTTCGGCAGCCTCCGGAGCAAAAAAGACAAACGTCCAGCTTTTGCTGCCACAACAAAGGTGCCAGCGGGGAAAAGTAATGCTGGTTCTCACTGCCTCCTGGAACCCTTTCAAATGCCACAGACAATTTGGCCCTCTCTGCTTTCCTGCGGACTCCATCCTCAAAAGCACCTTTTTTCGCTTTCGGCAACCTCCGGAGCAAAAAAGACAAACGTCCAGCTTTTGCTGCCACAGCAAAGGTGCCAGCGGGGAAAAGTAATGCTGGTTCTCACTGCCTCCTGGAACCCTTTCAAATGCCACAGACAATTTGGCCCTCTCTGCTTTCCTGCGGACTCCATCCTCAAAAGCACCTGTTTTCGCTTTCGGCAGCCTCCGGAGCAAAAAAGACAAACGTCCAGCTTTTGCTGCCACAGCAAAGGTGCCAGCGGGGAAAAGTAATGCTGGTTCTCACTGCCTCCTGGAACCCTTTCAAATGCCACAGACAATTTGGCCCTCTCTGCTTTCCTGCGGACTCCATCCTCAAAAGCACCTGTTTTCGCTTTCGGCAGCCTCCGGAGCAAAAAAGACAAACGTCCAGCTTTTGCTGCCACAGCAAAGGTGCCAGCGGGGAAAAGTAATGCTGGTTCTCACTGCCTCCTGGAACCCTTTCAAATGCCACAGACAATTTGGCCCTCTCTGCTTTCCTGCGGACTCCATCCTCAAAAGCACCTGTTTTTGCTTTCGGCAGCCTCCGGAGCAAAAAAGACAAACGTCCAGCTTTTGCTGCCACAGCAAAGGTGCCAGCGGGGAAAAGTAATGCTCGTTCTCACTGCCTCCTGGAACCCTTTCAAATGCCCCTGACAATTTGGCCCTCTCTGCTTTCCTGCGGACTCTATCCTCAAAAGCGCCTTTTTTCACTTTCGGCGCCCTCCGGTGGTAAAAAGACAAACGTCCAGCTTTTGCTGCCACAGCAAAGGTGCCAGCGGGGAAAAGTAATGCTGGTTCTCACTGCCTCCTGGAACCTGTTCAAATGCCCCAGACAATTTGGCCCTCTCTGCTTTCCTGCGGACTCCATCCTCAAAAGCACCTGTTTTCGCTTTCGGCAGCCTCCGGAGCAAAAAAGACAAACGTCCAGCTTTTGCTGCCACAGCAAAGGTGCCAGCGGGGAAAAGTAATGCTGGTTCTCACTGCCTCCTGGAACCTGTTCAAATGCCCCAGACAATTTGGCCCTCTCTGCTTTCCTGCGGACTCCATCCTCAAAAGCACCTGTTTTCGCTTTCGGCAGCCTCCGGAGCAAAAAAGACAAACGTCCAGCTTTTGCTGCCACAGCAAAGGTGCCAGCGGGGAAAAGTAATGCTGGTTCTCACTGCCTCCTGGAACCCTTTCAAATGCCACAGACAATTTGGCCCTCTCTGCTTTCCTGCGGACTCCATCCTCAAAAGCACCTGTTTTTGCTTTCGGCAGCCTCCGGAGCAAAAAAGACAAACGTCCAGCTTTTGCTGCCACAGCAAAGGTGCCAGCGGGGAAAAGTAATGCTGGTTCTCACTGCCTCCTGGAACCCTTTCAAATGCCCCAGACAATTTGGCCCTCTCTGCTTTCCTGCGGACTCCATCCTCAAAAGCACCTGTTTTCGCTTTCGGCAGCCTCCGGAGCAAAAAAGACAAACGTCCAGCTTTTGCTGCCACAACAAAGGTGCCAGCGGGGAAAAGTAATGCTGGTTCTCACTGCCTCCTGGAACCCTTTCAAATGCCACAGACAATTTGGCCCTCTCTGCTTTCCTGCGGACTCCATCCTCAAAAGCACCTTTTTTCGCTTTCGGCAACCTCCGGAGCAAAAAAGACAAACGTCCAGCTTTTGCTGCCACAGCAAAGGTGCCAGCGGGGAAAAGTAATGCTGGTTCTCACTGCCTCCTGGAACCCTTTCAAATGCCACAGACAATTTGGCCCTCTCTGCTTTCCTGCGGACTCCATCCTCAAAAGCACCTGTTTTCGCTTTCGGCAGCCTCCGGAGCAAAAAAGACAAACGTCCAGCTTTTGCTGCCACAGCAAAGGTGCCAGCGGGGAAAAGTAATGCTGGTTCTCACTGCCTCCTGGAACCCTTTCAAATGCCACAGACAATTTGGCCCTCTCTGCTTTCCTGCGGACTCCATCCTCAAAAGCACCTGTTTTCGCTTTCGGCAGCCTCCGGAGCAAAAAAGACAAACGTCCAGCTTTTGCTGCCACAGCAAAGGTGCCAGCGGGGAAAAGTAATGCTGGTTCTCACTGCCTCCTGGAACCCTTTCAAATGCCACAGACAATTTGGCCCTCTCTGCTTTCCTGCGGACTCCATCCTCAAAAGCACCTGTTTTTGCTTTCGGCAGCCTCCGGAGCAAAAAAGACAAACGTCCAGCTTTTGCTGCCACAGCAAAGGTGCCAGCGGGGAAAAGTAATGCTCGTTCTCACTGCCTCCTGGAACCCTTTCAAATGCCCCTGACAATTTGGCCCTCTCTGCTTTCCTGCGGACTCTATCCTCAAAAGCGCCTTTTTTCACTTTCGGCGCCCTCCGGTGGTAAAAAGACAAACGTCCAGCTTTTGCTGCCACAGCAAAGGTGCCAGCGGGGAAAAGTAATGCTGGTTCTCACTGCCTCCTGGAACCTGTTCAAATGCCCCAGACAATTTGGCCCTCTCTGCTTTCCTGCGGACTCCATCCTCAAAAGCACCTGTTTTCGCTTTCGGCAGCCTCCGGAGCAAAAAAGACAAACGTCCAGCTTTTGCTGCCACAGCAAAGGTGCCAGCGGGGAAAAGTAATGCTGGTTCTCACTGCCTCCTGGAACCCTTTCAAATGCCACAGACAATTTGGCCCTCTCTGCTTTCCTGCGGACTCCATCCTCAAAAGCACCTGTTTTCGCTTTCGGCAGCCTCCGGAGCAAAAAAGACAAACGTCCAGCTTTTGCTGCCACAGCAAAGGTGCCAGCGGGGAAAAGTAATGCTGGTTCTCACTGCCTCCTGGAACCCTTTCAAATGCCACAGACAATTTGGCCCTCTCTGCTTTCCTGTGGACTCCATCCTCAAAAGCACCTGTTTTTGCTTTCGGCAGCCTCCGGAGCAAAAAAGACAAACGTCCAGCTTTTGCTGCCACAGCAAAGGTGCCAGCGGGGAAAAGTAATGCTGGTTCTCACTGCCTCCTGGAACCTCTTCAAATGCCCCAGACAATTTGGCCCTCTCTGCTTTCCTGCGGACTCCATCCTCAAAAGCACCTGTTTTCGCTTTCGGCAGCCTCCGGAGCAAAAAAGACAAACGTCCAGCTTTTGCTGCCACAGCAAAGGTGCCAGCGGGGAAAAGTAATGCTGGTTCTCACTGCCTCCTGGAACTCTTTCAAATGCCACAGACAATTTGGCCCTGTCTGCTTTCCTGCGGACTCCATCCTCAAAAGCACCTGTTTTCGCTTTCGGCAGCCTCCGGAGCAAAAAAGACAAACGTCCAGCTTTTGCTGCCACAGCAAAGGTGCCAGCGGGGAAAAGTAATGCTGGTTCTCACTGCCTCCTGGAACCCTTTCAAATGCCCCAGACAATTTGGCCCTCTCTGCTTTCCTGCGGACTCCATCCTCAAAAGCACCTGTTTTCGCTTTCGGCAGCCTCCGGAGCAAAAAAGACAAACGTCCAGCTTTTGCTGCCACAGCAAAGGTGCCAGCGGGGAAAAGTAATGCTGGTTCTCACTGCCTCCTGGAACCCTTTCAAATGCCCCAGACAATTTGGCCCTCTCTGCTTTCCTGCGGACTCCATCCTCAAAAGCACCTGTTTTCGCTTTCGGCAGCCTCCGGAGCAAAAAAGACAAACGTCCAGCTTTTGCTGCCACAGCAAAGGTGCCAGCGGGGAAAAGTAATGCTGGTTCTCACTGCCTCCTGGAACCCTTTCAAATGCCCCAGACAATTTGGCCCTCTCTGCTTTCCTGAAAAGTCTATCCTCAAAAGCACCTGTTTTCGCTTTCGGCAGCCTCCGGAGCAAAAAAGACAAACGTCCAGCTTTTGCTGCCACAGCAAAGGTGCCAGCGAGGAAAAGTAATGCTGGTTCTCACTGCCTCCTGGAACCCTTTCAAATGCCACAGACAATTTGGCCCTCTCTGCTTTCCTGCGGACTCCATCCTCAAAAGCACCTGTTTTTGCTTTCGGCAGCCTCCGGAGCAAAAAAGACAAACGTCCAGCTTTTGCTGCCACAGCAAAGGTGCCAGCGGGGAAAAGTAATGCTGGTTCTCACTGCCTCCTGGAACCTCTTCAAATGCCCCAGACAATTTGGCCCTCTCTGCTTTCCTGCGGACTCCATCCTCAAAAGCACCTGTTTTCGCTTTCGGCAGCCTCCGGAGCAAAAAAGACAAACGTCCAGCTTTTGCTGCCACAGCAAAGGTGCCAGCGGGGAAAAGTAATGCTGGTTCTCACTGCCTCCTGGAACTCTTTCAAATGCCACAGACAATTTGGCCCTCTCTGCTTTCCTGCGGACTCCATCCTCAAAAGCACCTGTTTTCGCTTTCGGCAGCCTCCGGAGCAAAAAAGACAAACGTCCAGCTTTTGCTGCCACAGCAAAGGTGCCAGCGGGGAAAAGTAATGCTGGTTCTCACTGCCTCCTGGAACCCTTTCAAATGCCCCAGACAATTTGGCCCTCTCTGCTTTCCTGCGGACTCCATCCTCAAAAGCACCTTTTTTCGCTTTCGGCAGCCTCCGGAGCAAAAAAGACAAACGTCCAGCTTTTGCTGCCACAACAAAGGTGCCAGCGGGGAAAAGTAATGCTGGTTCTCACTGCCTCCTCGAACCCTTTCAAATGCCCCAGACAATTTGGCCCTCTCTGCTTTCCTGCGGACTCCATCCTCAAAAGCACCTGTTTTCGCTTTCGGCAGCCTCCGGAGCAAAAAAGACAAACGTCCAGCTTTTGCTGCCACAGCAAAGGTGCCAACGGGGAAAAGTAATGCTGGTTCTCACTGCCTCCTGGAACCCTTTCAAATGCCACAGACAATTTGGCCCTCTCTGCTTTCCTGCGGACTCCATCCTCAAAAGCACCTGTTTTCGCTTTCGGCAGCCTCCGGAGCAAAAAAGACAAACGTCCAGCTTTTGCTGCCACAGCAAAGGTGCCAACGGGGAAAAGTAATGCTGGTTCTCACTGCCTCCTGGAACCCTTTCAAATGCCACAGACAATTTGGCCCTCTCTGCTTTCCTGCGGACTCCATCCTCAAAAGCACCTTTTTTCGCTTTCGGCAACCTCCGGAGCAAAAAAGACAAACGTCCAGCTTTTGCTGCCACAGCAAAGGTGCCAGCGGGGAAAAGTAATGCTGGGTCTCACTGCCTCCTGGAACCCTTTCAAATGCCCCAGACAATTTGGCCCTCTCTGCTTTCCTGCGGACTCCATCCTCAAAAGCACCTGTTTTCGCTTTCGGCAGCCTCCGGAGCAAAAAAGACAAACGTCCAGCTTTTGCTGCCACAGCAAAGGTGCCAGCGGGGAAAAGTAATGCTGGTTCTCACTGCCTCCTGGAACCCTTTCAAATGCCCCAGACAATTTGGCCCTCTCTGCTTTCCTGCGGACTCCATCCTCAAAAGCACCTGTTTTCGCTTTCGGCAGCCTCCGGAGCAAAAAAGACAAACGTCCAGCTTTTGCTGCCACAACAAAGGTGCCAGCGGGGAAAAGTAATGCTGGTTCTCACTGCCTCCTGGAACCCTTTCAAATGCCCCAGACAATTTGGCCCTCTCTGCTTTCCTGCGGACTCCATCCTCAAAAGCACCTGTTTTCGCTTTCGGCAGCCTCCGGAGCAAAAAAGACAAACGTCCAGCTTTTGCTGCCACAGCAAAGGTGCCAGCGGGGAAAAGTAATGCTGGTTCTCACTGCCTCCTGGAACCCTTTCAAATGCCCCAGACAATTTGGCCCTCTCTGCTTTCCTGAAAAGTCTATCCTCAAAAGCACCTGTTTTCGCTTTCGGCAGCCTCCGGAGCAAAAAAGACAAACGTCCAGCTTTTGCTGCCACAGCAAAGGTGCCAGCGGGGAAAAGTAATGCTGGTTCTCACTGCCTCCTGGAACCCTTTCAAATGCCACAGACAATTTGGCCCTGTCTGCTTTCCTGCGGACTCCATCCTCAAAAGCACCTGTTTTTGCTTTCGGCAGCCTCCGGAGCAAAAAAGACAAACGTCCAGCTTTTGCTGCCACAGCAAAGGTGCCAGCGGGGAAAAGTAATGCTGGTTCTCACTGCCTCCTGGAACCCTTTCAAATGCCCCAGACAATTTGGCCCTCTCTGCTTTCCTGCGGACTCCATCCTCAAAAGCACCTGTTTTCGCTTTCGGCAGCCTCCGGAGCAAAAAAGACAAACGTCCAGCTTTTGCTGCCACAACAAAGGTGCCAGCGGGGAAAAGTAATGCTGGTTCTCACTGCCTCCTGGAACCCTTTCAAATGCCCCAGACAATTTGGCCCTCTCTGCTTTCCTGCGGACTCCATCCTCAAAAGCACCTGTTTTCGCTTTCGGCAGCCTCCGGAGCAAAAAAGACAAACGTCCAGCTTTTGCTGCCACAGCAAAGGTGCCAACGGGGAAAAGTAATGCTGGTTCTCACTGCCTCCTGGAACCCTTTCAAATGCCCCAGACAATTTGGCCCTCTCTGCTTTCCTGCGGACTCCATCCTCAAAAGCACCTGTTTTCGCTTTCGGCAGCCTCCGGAGCAAAAAAGACAAACGTCCAGCTTTTGCTGCCACAGCAAAGGTGCCAGCGGGGAAAAGTAATGCTGGTTCTCACTGCCTCCTGGAACCCTTTCAAATGCCACAGACAATTTGGCCCTCTCTGCTTTCCTGCGGACTCCATCCTCAAAAGCACCTGTTTTCGCTTTCGGCAGCCTCCGGAGCAAAAAAGACAAACGTCCAGCTTTTGCTGCCACAGCAAAGGTGCCAGCGGGGAAAAGTAATGCTGGTTCTCACTGCCTCCTGGAACCCTTTCAAATGCCACAGACAATTTGGCCCTCTCTGCTTTCCTGTGGACTCCATCCTCAAAAGCACCTGTTTTCGCTTTCGGCAGCCTCCGGAGCAAAAAAGACAAACGTCCAGCTTTTGCTGCCACAGCAAAGGTGCCAGCGGGGAAAAGTAATGCTGGTTCTCACTGCCTCCTGGAACCCTTTCAAATGCCCCAGACAATTTGGCCCTCTCTGCTTTCCTGCGGACTCCATCCTCAAAAGCACCTGTTTTCGCTTTCGGCAGCCTCCGGAGCAAAAAAGACAAACGTCCAGCTTTTGCTGCCACAGCAAAGGTGCCAGCGGGGAAAAGTAATGCTGGTTCTCACTGCCTCCTGGAACCCTTTCAAATGCCACAGACAATTTGGCCCTGTCTGCTTTCCTGCGGACTCCATCCTCAAAAGCACCTGTTTTTGCTTTCGGCAGCCTCCGGAGCAAAAAAGACAAACGTCCAGCTTTTGCTGCCACAGCAAAGGTGCCAGCGGGGAAAAGTAATGCTGGTTCTCACTGCCTCCTGGAACCTCTTCAAATGCCCCAGACAATTTGGCCCTCTCTGCTTTCCTGCGGACTCCATCCTCAAAAGCACCTGTTTTCGCTTTCGGCAGCCTCCGGAGCAAAAAAGACAAACGTCCAGCTTTTGCTGCCACAGCAAAGGTGCCAGCGGGGAAAAGTAATGCTGGTTCTCACTGCCTCCTGGAACTCTTTAAAATGCCACAGACAATTTGGCCCTCTCTGCTTTCCTGCGGACTCCATCCTCAAAAGCACCTGTTTTCGCTTTCGGCAGCCTCCGGAGCAAAAAAGACAAACGTCCAGCTTTTGCTGCCACAGCAAAGGTGCCAGCGGGGAAAAGTAATGCTGGTTCTCACTGCCTCCTGGAACCCTTTCAAATGCCCCAGACAATTTGGCCCTCTCTGCTTTCCTGCGGACTCCATCCTCAAAAGCACCTGTTTTCGCTTTCGGCAGCCTCCGGAGCAAAAAAGACAAACGTCCAGCTTTTGCTGCCACAACAAAGGTGCCAGCGGGGAAAAGTAATGCTGGTTCTCACTGCCTCCTGGAACCCTTTCAAATGCCCCAGACAATTTGGCCCTCTCTGCTTTCCTGCGGACTCCATCCTCAAAAGCACCTGTTTTCGCTTTCGGCAGCCTCCGGAGCAAAAAAGACAAACGTCCAGCTTTTGCTGCCACAGCAAAGGTGCCAGCGGGGAAAAGTAATGCTGGTTCTCACTGCCTCCTGGAACCCTTTCAAATGCCCCAGACAATTTGGCCCTCTTTGCTTTCCTGAAAAGTCTATCCTCAAAAGCACCTGTTTTCGCTTTCGGCAGCCTCCGGAGCAAAAAAGACAAACGTCCAGCTTTTGCTGCCACAGCAAAGGTGCCAGCGAGGAAAAGTAATGCTGGTTCTCACTGCCTCCTGGAACCCTTTCAAATGCCACAGACAATTTGGCCCTGTCTGCTTTCCTGCGGACTCCATCCTCAAAAGCACCTGTTTTTGCTTTCGGCAGCCTCCGGAGCAAAAAAGACAAACGTCCAGCTTTTGCTGCCACAGCAAAGGTGCCAGCGGGGAAAAGTAATGCTGGTTCTCACTGCCTCCTGGAACCTCTTCAAATGCCCCAGACAATTTGGCCCTCTCTGCTTTCCTGCGGACTCCATCCTCAAAAGCACCTTTTTTCGCTTTCGGCAGCCTCCGGAGCAAAAAAGACAAACGTCCAGCTTTTGCTGCCACAGCAAAGGTGCCAGCGGGGAAAAGTAATGCTGGTTCTCACTGCCTCCTGGAACTCTTTCAAATGCCACAGACAATTGGGCCCTCTCTGCTTTCCTGCGGACTCCATCCTCAAAAGCACCTGTTTTCGCTTTCGGCAGCCTCCGGAGCAAAAAAGACAAACGTCCAGCTTTTGCTGCCACAGCAAAGGTGCCAGCGGGGAAAAGTAATGCTGGTTCTCACTGCCTCCTGGAACCCTTTCAAATGCCCCAGACAATTTGGCCCTCTCTGCTTTCCTGCGGACTCCATCCTCAAAAGCACCTGTTTTCGCTTTCGGCAGCCTCCGGAGCAAAAAAGACAAACGTCCAGCTTTTGCTGCCACAACAAAGGTGCCAGCGGGGAAAAGTAATGCTGGTTCTCACTGCCTCCTGGAACCCTTTCAAATGCCCCAGACAATTTGGCCCTCTCTGCTTTCCTGCGGACTCCATCCTCAAAAGCACCTGTTTTCGCTTTCGGCAGCCTCCGGAGCAAAAAAGAAAAACGTCCAGCTTTTGCTGCCACAGCAAAGGTGCCAACGGGGAAAAGTAATGCTGGTTCTCACTGCCTCCTGGAACCCTTTCAAATGCCACAGACAATTTGGCCCTCTCTGCTTTCCTGCGGACTCCATCCTCAAAAGCACCTGTTTTCGCTTTCGGAAGCCTCCGGAGCAAAAAAGACAAACGTCCAGCTTTTGCTGCCACAGCAAAGGTGCCAACGGGGAAAAGTAATGCTGGTTCTCACTGCCTCCTGGAACCCTTTCAAATGCCCCAGACAATTTGGCCCTCTCTGCTTTCCTGCGGACTCCATCCTCAAAAGCACCTTTTTTCGCTTTCGGCAACCTCCGGAGCAAAAAAGACAAACGTCCAGCTTTTGCTGCCACAGCAAAGGTGCCAGCGGGGAAAAGTAATGCTGGTTCTCACTGCCTCCTGGAACCCTTTCAAATGCCCCAGACAATTTGGCCCTGTCTGCTTTCCTGCGGACTCCATCCTCAAAAGCACCTGTTTTCGCTTTCGGCAGCCTCCGGAGCAAAAAAGACAAACGTCCAGCTTTTGCTACCACAGCAAAGGTGCCAGCGGGGAAAAGTAATGCTGGTTCTCACTGCCTCCCGGAACCCTTTCAAATGCCCCAGACAATTTGGCCCTCTCTGCTTTCCTGCGGACTCCATCCTCAAAAGCACCTGTTTTCGCTTTCGGCAGCCTCCGGAGCAAAAAAGACAAACGTCCAGCTTTTGCTGCCACAACAAAGGTGCCAGCGGGGAAAAGTAATGCTGGTTCTCACTGCCTCCTGGAACCCTTTCAAATGCCCCAGACAATTTGGCCCTCTCTGCTTTCCTGCGGACTCCATCCTCAAAAGCACCTGTTTTCGCTTTCGGCAGCCTCCGGAGCAAAAAAGACAAACGTCCAGCTTTTGCTGCCACAGCAAAGGTGCCAGCGGGGAAAAGTAATGCTGGTTCTCACTGCCTCCTGGAACCCTTTCAAATGCCCCAGACAATTTGGCCCTCTCTGCTTTCCTGAAAAGTCTATCCTCAAAAGCACCTGTTTTCGCTTTCGGCAGCCTCCGGAGCAAAAAAGACAAACGTCCAGCTTTTGCTGCCACAGCAAAGGTGCCAGCGGGGAAAAGTAATGCTGGTTCTCACTGCCTCCTGGAACCCTTTCAAATGCCACAGACAATTTGGCCCTCTCTGCTTTCCTGCGGACTCCATCCTCAAAAGCACCTGTTTTTGCTTTCGGCAGCCTCCGGAGCAAAAAAGACAAACGTCCAGCTTTTGCTGCCACAGCAAAGGTGCCAGCGGGGAAAAGTAATGCTGGTTCTCACTGCCTCCTGGAACCTCTTCAAATGCCCCAGACAATTTGGCCCTCTCTGCTTTCCTGCGGACTCCATCCTCAAAAGCACCTGTTTTCGCTTTCGGCAGCCTCCGGAGCAAAAAAGACAAACGTCCAGCTTTTGCTGCCACAGCAAAGGTGCCAGCGGGGAAAAGTAATGCTGGTTCTCACTGCCTCCTGGAACTCTTTCAAATGCCACAGACAATTTGGCCCTCTCTGCTTTCCTGCGGACTCCATCCTCAAAAGCACCTGTTTTCGCTTTCGGCAGCCTCCGGAGCAAAAAAGACAAACGTCCAGCTTTTGCTGCCACAGCAAAGGTGCCAGCGGGGAAAAGTAATGCTGGTTCTCACTGCCTCCTGGAACCCTTTCAAATGCCCCAGACAATTTGGCCCTCTCTGCTTTCCTGCGGACTCCATCCTCAAAAGCACCTGTTTTCGCTTTCGGCAGCCTCCGGAGCAAAAAAGACAAACGTCCAGCTTTTGCTGCCACAGCAAAGGTGCCAGCGGGGAAAAGTAATGCTGGTTCTCACTGCCTCCTGGAACCCTTTCAAATGCCACAGACAATTTGGCCCTCTCTGCTTTCCTGCGGACTCCATCCTCAAAAGCACCTGTTTTCGCTTTCGGCAGCCTCCGGAGCAAAAAAGACAAACGTCCAGCTTTTGCTGCCACAGCAAAGGTGCCAGCGGGGAAAAGTAATGCTGGTTCTCACTGCCTCCTGGAACCCTTTCAAATGCCCCAGACAATTTGGCCCTCTCTGCTTTCCTGAAAAGTCTATCCTCAAAAGCACCTGTTTTCGCTTTCGGCAGCCTCCGGAGCAAAAAAGACAAACGTCCAGCTTTTGCTGCCACAGCAAAGGTGCCAGCGGGGAAAAGTAATGCTGGTTCTCACTGCCTCCTGGAACCCTTTCAAATGCCACAGACAATTTGGCCCTGTCTGCTTTCCTGCGGACTCCATCCTCAAAAGCACCTGTTTTTGCTTTCGGCAGCCTCCGGAGCAAAAAAGACAAACGTCCAGCTTTTGCTGCCACAGCAAAGGTGCCAGCGGGGAAAAGTAATGCTGGTTCTCACTGCCTCCTGGAACCCTTTCAAATGCCACAGACAATTTGGCCCTCTCTGCTTTCCTGCGGACTCCATCCTCAAAAGCACCTGTTTTCGCTTTCGGCAGCCTCCGGAGCAAAAAAGACAAACGTCCAGCTTTTGCTGCCACAGCAAAGGTGCCAGCGGGGAAAAGTAATGCTGGTTCTCACTGCCTCCTGGAACCCTTTCAAATGCCACAGACAATTTGGCCCTCTCTGCTTTCCTGCGGACTCCATCCTCAAAAGCACCTGTTTTCGCTTTCGGCAGCCTCCGGAGCAAAAAAGACAAACGTCCAGCTTTTGCTGCCACAGCAAAGGTGCCAACGGGGAAAAGTAATGCTGGTTCTCACTGCCTCCTGGAACCCTTTCAAATGCCACAGACAATTTGGCCCTCTCTGCTTTCCTGCGGACTCCATCCTCAAAAGCACCTTTTTTCGCTTTCGGCAACCTCCGGAGCAAAAAAGACAAACGTCCAGCTTTTGCTGCCACAGCAAAGGTGCCAGCGGGGAAAAGTAATGCTGGTTCTCACTGCCTCCTGGAACCCTTTCAAATGCCCCAGACAATTTGGCCCTCTCTGCTTTCCTGCGGACTCCATCCTCAAAAGCACCTGTTTTCGCTTTCGGCAGCCTCCGGAGCAAAAAAGACAAACGTCCAGCTTTTGCTGCCACAGCAAAGGTGCCAGCGGGGAAAAGTAATGCTGGTTCTCACTGCCTCCTGGAACCCTTTCAAATGCCACAGACAATTTGGCCCTCTCTGCTTTCCTGCGGACTCCATCCTCAAAAGCACCTGTTTTCGCTTTCGGCAGCCTCCGGAGCAAAAAAGACAAACGTCCAGCTTTTGCTGCCACAGCAAAGGTGCCAGCGGGGAAAAGTAATGCTGGTTCTCACTGCCTCCTGGAACCCTTTCAAATGCCACAGACAATTTGGCCCTGTCTGCTTTCCTTGCGGACTCCATCCTCAAAAGCACCTGTTTTTGCTTTCGGCAGCCTCCGGAGCAAAAAAGACAAACGTCCAGCTTTTGCTGCCACAGCAAAGGTGCCAGCGGGGAAAAGTAATGCTGGTTCTCACTGCCTCCTGGAACCCTTTCAAATGCCACAGACAATTTGGCCCTCTCTGCTTTCCTGCGGACTCCATCCTCAAAAGCACCTGTTTTCGCTTTCGGCAGCCTCCGGAGCAAAAAAGACAAACGTCCAGCTTTTGCTGCCACAGCAAAGGTGCCAACGGGGAAAAGTAATGCTGGTTCTCACTGCCTCCTGGAACCCTTTCAAATGCCACAGACAATTTGGCCCTCTCTGCTTTCCTGCGGACTCCATCCTCAAAAGCACCTTTTTTCGCTTTCGGCAACCTCCGGAGCAAAAAAGACAAACGTCCAGCTTTTGCTGCCACAGCAAAGGTGCCAGCGGGGAAAAGTAATGCTGGTTCTCACTGCCTCCTGGAACCCTTTCAAATGCCCCAGACAATTTGGCCCTCTCTGCTTTCCTGCGGACTCCATCCTCAAAAGCACCTGTTTTCGCTTTCGGCAGCCTCCGGAGCAAAAAAGACAAACGTCCAGCTTTTGCTGCCACAGCAAAGGTGCCAGCGGGGAAAAGTAATGCTGGTTCTCACTGCCTCCTGGAACCCTTTCAAATGCCACAGACAATTTGGCCCTCTCTGCTTTCCTGAAAAGTCTATCCTCAAAAGCACCTGTTTTCGCTTTCGGCAGCCTCCGGAGCAAAAAAGACAAACGTCCAGCTTTTGCTGCCACAGCAAAGGTGCCAGCGGGGAAAAGTAATGCTGGTTCTCACTGCCTCCTGGAACCCTTTCAAATGCCACAGACAATTTGGCCCTCTCTGCTTTCCTGCGGACTCCATCCTCAAAAGCACCTGTTTTTGCTTTCGGCAGCCTCCGGAGCAAAAAAGACAAACGTCCAGCTTTTGCTGCCACAGCAAAGGTGCCAGCGGGGAAAAGTAATGCTGGTTCTCACTGCCTCCTGGAACCTCTTCAAATGCCCCAGACAATTTGGCCCTCTCTGCTTTCCTGCGGACTCCATCCTCAAAGCACCTGTTTTCGCTTTCGGCAGCCTCCGGAGCAAAAAAGACAAACGTCCAGCTTTTGCTGCCACAGCAAAGGTGCCAGCGGGGAAAAGTAATGCTGGTTCTCACTGCCTCCTGGAACTCTTTCAAATGCCCCAGACAATTTGGCCCTCTCTGCTTTCCTGCGGACTCCATCCTCAAAAGCACCTGTTTTCGCTTTCGGCAGCCTCGGAGCAAAAAAGACAAACGTCCAGCTTTTGCTGCCACAGCAAAGGTGCCAGCGGGGAAAAGTAATGCTGGTTCTCACTGCCTCCTGGAACCCTTTCAAATGCCCCAGACAATTTGGCCCTCTCTGCTTTCCTGAAAAGTCTATCCTCAAAAGCACCTGTTTTCGCTTTCGGCAGCCTCCGGAGCAAAAAAGACAAACGTCCAGCTTTTGCTGCCACAGCAAAGGTGCCAGCGGGGAAAAGTAATGCTGGTTCTCACTGCCTCCTGGAACCCTTTCAAATGCCACAGACAATTTGGCCCTCTCTGCTTTCCTGCGGACTCCATCCTCAAAAGCACCTGTTTTTGCTTTCGGCAGCCTCCGGAGCAAAAAAGACAAACGTCCAGCTTTTGCTGCCACAGCAAAGGTGCCAGCGGGGAAAAGTAATGCTGGTTCTCACTGCCTCCTGGAACCTCTTCAAATGCCCCAGACAATTTGGCCCTCTCTGCTTTCCTGCGGACTCCATCCTCAAAAGCACCTGTTTTCGCTTTCGGCAGCCTCCGGAGCAAAAAAGACAAACGTCCAGCTTTTGCTGCCACAGCAAAGGTGCCAGCGGGGAAAAGTAATGCTGGTTCTCACTGCCTCCTGGAACTCTTTCAAATGCCACAGACAATTTGGCCCTCTCTGCTTTCCTGCGGACTCCATCCTCAAAAGCACCTGTTTTCGCTTTCGGCAGCCTCCGGAGCAAAAAAGACAAACGTCCAGCTTTTGCTGCCACAGCAAAGGTGCCAGCGGGGAAAAGTAATGCTGGTTCTCACTGCCTCCTGGAACCCTTTCAAATGCCCCAGACAATTTGGCCCTCTCTGCTTTCCTGCGGACTCCATCCTCAAAAGCACCTGTTTTCGCTTTCGGCAGCCTCCGGAGCAAAAAAGACAAACGTCCAGCTTTTGCTGCCACAGCAAAGGTGCCAGCGGGGAAAAGTAATGCTGGTTCTCACTGCCTCCTGGAACCCTTTCAAATGCCACAGACAATTTGGCCCTCTCTGCTTTCCTGCGGACTCCATCCTCAAAAGCACCTGTTTTCGCTTTCGGCAGCCTCCGGAGCAAAAAAGACAAACGTCCAGCTTTTGCTGCCACAGCAAAGGTGCCAGCGGGGAAAAGTAATGCTGGTTCTCACTGCCTCCTGGAACCCTTTCAAATGCCCCAGACAATTTGGCCCTCTCTGCTTTCCTGAAAAGTCTATCCTCAAAAGCACCTGTTTTCGCTTTCGGCAGCCTCCGGAGCAAAAAAGACAAACGTCCAGCTTTTGCTGCCACAGCAAAGGTGCCAGCGGGGAAAAGTAATGCTGGTTCTCACTGCCTCCTGGAACCCTTTCAAATGCCACAGACAATTTGGCCCTGTCTGCTTTCCTGCGGACTCCATCCTCAAAAGCACCTGTTTTTGCTTTCGGCAGCCTCCGGAGCAAAAAAGACAAACGTCCAGCTTTTGCTGCCACAGCAAAGGTGCCAGCGGGGAAAAGTAATGCTGGTTCTCACTGCCTCCTGGAACCCTTTCAAATGCCACAGACAATTTGGCCCTCTCTGCTTTCCTGCGGACTCCATCCTCAAAAGCACCTGTTTTCGCTTTCGGCAGCCTCCGGAGCAAAAAAGACAAACGTCCAGCTTTTGCTGCCACAGCAAAGGTGCCAGCGGGGAAAAGTAATGCTGGTTCTCACTGCCTCCTGGAACCCTTTCAAATGCCACAGACAATTTGGCCCTCTCTGCTTTCCTGCGGACTCCATCCTCAAAAGTCACCTGTTTTCGCTTTCGGCAGCCTCCGGAGCAAAAAAGACAAACGTCCAGCTTTTGCTGCCACAGCAAAGGTGCCAACGGGGAAAAGTAATGCTGGTTCTCACTGCCTCCTGGAACCCTTTCAAATGCCACAGACAATTTGGCCCTCTCTGCTTTCCTGCGGACTCCATCCTCAAAAGCACCTTTTTTCGCTTTCGGCAACCTCCGGAGCAAAAAAGACAAACGTCCAGCTTTTGCTGCCACAGCAAAGGTGCCAGCGGGGAAAAGTAATGCTGGTTCTCACTGCCTCCTGGAACCCTTTCAAATGCCCCAGACAATTTGGCCCTCTCTGCTTTCCTGCGGACTCCATCCTCAAAAGCACCTGTTTTCGCTTTCGGCAGCCTCCGGAGCAAAAAAGACAAACGTCCAGCTTTTGCTGCCACAGCAAAGGTGCCAGCGGGGAAAAGTAATGCTGGTTCTCACTGCCTCCTGGAACCCTTTCAAATGCCACAGACAATTTGGCCCTCTCTGCTTTCCTGCGGACTCCATCCTCAAAAGCACCTGTTTTCGCTTTCGGCAGCCTCCGGAGCAAAAAAGACAAACGTCCAGCTTTTGCTGCCACAGCAAAGGTGCCAGCGGGGAAAAGTAATGCTGGTTCTCACTGCCTCCTGGAACCCTTTCAAATGCCACAGACAATTTGGCCCTGTCTGCTTTCCTGCGGACTCCATCCTCAAAAGCACCTGTTTTTGCTTTCGGCAGCCTCCGGAGCAAAAAAGACAAACGTCCAGCTTTTGCTGCCACAGCAAAGGTGCCAGCGGGGAAAAGTAATGCTGGTTCTCACTGCCTCCTGGAACCCTTTCAAATGCCACAGACAATTTGGCCCTCTCTGCTTTCCTGCGGACTCCATCCTCAAAAGCACCTGTTTTCGCTTTCGGCAGCCTCCGGAGCAAAAAAGACAAACGTCCAGCTTTTGCTGCCACAGCAAAGGTGCCAACGGGGAAAAGTAATGCTGGTTCTCACTGCCTCCTGGAACCCTTTCAAATGCCACAGACAATTTGGCCCTCTCTGCTTTCCTGCGGACTCCATCCTCAAAAGCACCTTTTTTCGCTTTCGGCAACCTCCGGAGCAAAAAAGACAAACGTCCAGCTTTTGCTGCCACAGCAAAGGTGCCAGCGGGGAAAAGTAATGCTGGTTCTCACTGCCTCCTGGAACCCTTTCAAATGCCCCAGACAATTTGGCCCTCTCTGCTTTCCTGCGGACTCCATCCTCAAAAGCACCTGTTTTCGCTTTCGGCAGCCTCCGGAGCAAAAAAGACAAACGTCCAGCTTTTGCTGCCACAGCAAAGGTGCCAGCGGGGAAAAGTAATGCTGGTTCTCACTGCCTCCTGGAACCCTTTCAAATGCCACAGACAATTTGGCCCTCTCTGCTTTCCTGAAAAGTCTATCCTCAAAAGCACCTGTTTTCGCTTTCGGCAGCCTCCGGAGCAAAAAAGACAAACGTCCAGCTTTTGCTGCCACAGCAAAGGTGCCAGCGGGGAAAAGTAATGCTGGTTCTCACTGCCTCCTGGAACCCTTTCAAATGCCACAGACAATTTGGCCCTCTCTGCTTTCCTGCGGACTCCATCCTCAAAAGCACCTGTTTTTGCTTTCGGCAGCCTCCGGAGCAAAAAAGACAAACGTCCAGCTTTTGCTGCCACAGCAAAGGTGCCAGCGGGGAAAAGTAATGCTGGTTCTCACTGCCTCCTGGAACCTCTTCAAATGCCCCAGACAATTTGGCCCTCTCTGCTTTCCTGCGGACTCCATCCTCAAAAGCACCTGTTTTCGCTTTCGGCAGCCTCCGGAGCAAAAAAGACAAACGTCCAGCTTTTGCTGCCACAGCAAAGGTGCCAGCGGGGAAAAGTAATGCTGGTTCTCACTGCCTCCTGGAACTCTTTCAAATGCCACAGACAATTTGGCCCTCTCTGCTTTCCTGCGGACTCCATCCTCAAAAGCACCTGTTTTCGCTTTCGGCAGCCTCCGGAGCAAAAAAGACAAACGTCCAGCTTTTGCTGCCACAGCAAAGGTGCCAGCGGGGAAAAGTAATGCTGGTTCTCACTGCCTCCTGGAACCCTTTCAAATGCCCCAGACAATTTGGCCCTCTCTGCTTTCCTGCGGACTCCATCCTCAAAAGCAGCTGTTTTCGCTTTCGGCAGCCTCCGGAGCAAAAAAGACAAACGTCCAGCTTTTGCTGCCACAGCAAAGGTGCCAGCGGGGAAAAGTAATGCTGGTTCTCACTGCCTCCTGGAACCCTTTCAAATGCCACAGACAATTTGGCCCTCTCTGCTTTCCTGCGGACTCCATCCTCAAAAGCACCTGTTTTCGCTTTCGGCAGCCTCCGGAGCAAAAAAGACAAACGTCCAGCTTTTGCTGCCACAGCAAAGGTGCCAGCGGGGAAAAGTAATGCTGGTTCTCACTGCCTCCTGGAACCCTTTCAAATGCCCCAGACAATTTGGCCCTCTCTGCTTTCCTGAAAAGTCTATCCTCAAAAGCACCTGTTTTCGCTTTCGGCAGCCTCCGGAGCAAAAAAGACAAACGTCCAGCTTTTGCTGCCACAGCAAAGGTGCCAGCGGGGAAAAGTAATGCTGGTTCTCACTGCCTCCTGGAACCCTTTCAAATGCCACAGACAATTTGGCCCTGTCTGCTTTCCTGCGGACTCCATCCTCAAAAGCACCTGTTTTTGCTTTCGGCAGCCTCCGGAGCAAAAAAGACAAACGTCCAGCTTTTGCTGCCACAGCAAAGGTGCCAGCGGGGAAAAGTAATGCTGGTTCTCACTGCCTCCTGGAACCCTTTCAAATGCCACAGACAATTTGGCCCTCTCTGCTTTCCTGCGGACTCCATCCTCAAAAGCACCTGTTTTCGCTTTCGGCAGCCTCCGGAGCAAAAAAGACAAACGTCCAGCTTTTGCTGCCACAGCAAAGGTGCCAGCGGGGAAAAGTAATGCTGGTTCTCACTGCCTCCTGGAACCCTTTCAAATGCCACAGACAATTTGGCCCTCTCTGCTTTCCTGCGGACTCCATCCTCAAAAGCACCTGTTTTCGCTTTCGGCAGCCTCCGGAGCAAAAAAGACAAACGTCCAGCTTTTGCTGCCACAGCAAAGGTGCCAACGGGGAAAAGTAATGCTGGTTCTCACTGCCTCCTGGAACCCTTTCAAATGCCACAGACAATTTGGCCCTCTCTGCTTTCCTGCGGACTCCATCCTCAAAAGCACCTTTTTTCGCTTTCGGCAACCTCCGGAGCAAAAAAGACAAACGTCCAGCTTTTGCTGCCACAGCAAAGGTGCCAGCGGGGAAAAGTAATGCTGGTTCTCACTGCCTCCTGGAACCCTTTCAAATGCCCCAGACAATTTGGCCCTCTCTGCTTTCCTGCGGACTCCATCCTCAAAAGCACCTGTTTTCGCTTTCGGCAGCCTCCGGAGCAAAAAAGACAAACGTCCAGCTTTTGCTGCCACAGCAAAGGTGCCAGCGGGGAAAAGTAATGCTGGTTCTCACTGCCTCCTGGAACCCTTTCAAATGCCACAGACAATTTGGCCCTCTCTGCTTTCCTGCGGACTCCATCCTCAAAAGCACCTGTTTTCGCTTTCGGCAGCCTCCGGAGCAAAAAAGACAAACGTCCAGCTTTTGCTGCCACAGCAAAGGTGCCAGCGGGGAAAAGTAATGCTGGTTCTCACTGCCTCCTGGAACCCTTTCAAATGCCACAGACAATTTGGCCCTGTCTGCTTTCCTGCGGACTCCATCCTCAAAAGCACCTGTTTTTGCTTTCGGCAGCCTCCGGAGCAAAAAAGACAAACGTCCAGCTTTTGCTGCCACAGCAAAGGTGCCAGCGGGGAAAAGTAATGCTGGTTCTCACTGCCTCCTGGAACCCTTTCAAATGCCACAGACAATTTGGCCCTCTCTGCTTTCCTGCGGACTCCATCCTCAAAAGCACCTGTTTTCGCTTTCGGCAGCCTCCGGAGCAAAAAAGACAAACGTCCAGCTTTTGCTGCCACAGCAAAGGTGCCAACGGGGAAAAGTAATGCTGGTTCTCACTGCCTCCTGGAACCCTTTCAAATGCCACAGACAATTTGGCCCTCTCTGCTTTCCTGCGGACTCCATCCTCAAAAGCACCTTTTTTCGCTTTCGGCAACCTCCGGAGCAAAAAAGACAAACGTCCAGCTTTTGCTGCCACAGCAAAGGTGCCAGCGGGGAAAAGTAATGCTGGTTCTCACTGCCTCCTGGAACCCTTTCAAATGCCCCAGACAATTTGGCCCTCTCTGCTTTCCTGCGGACTCCATCCTCAAAAGCACCTGTTTTCGCTTTCGGCAGCCTCCGGAGCAAAAAAGACAAACGTCCAGCTTTTGCTGCCACAGCAAAGGTGCCAGCGGGGAAAAGTAATGCTGGTTCTCACTGCCTCCTGGAACCCTTTCAAATGCCACAGACAATTTGGCCCTCTCTGCTTTCCTGCGGACTCCATCCTCAAAAGCACCTGTTTTCGCTTTCGGCAGCCTCCGGAGCAAAAAAGACAAACGTCAGCTTTTGCTGCCACAGCAAAGGTGCCAGCGGGGAAAAGTAATGCTGGTTCTCACTGCCTCCTGGAACCCTTTCAAATGCCACAGACAATTTGGCCCTCTCTGCTTTCCTGCGGACTCCATCCTCAAAGCACCTTTTTCGCTTTCGGCAGCTCCGGAGCAAAAAAGACAAACGTCCAGCTTTTGCTGCCACAGCAAAGGTGCCAGCGGGGAAAAGTAATGCTGGTTCTCACTGCCTCCTGGAACCCTTTCAAATGCCCCAGACAATTTGGCCCTCTCTGCTTTCCTGCGGACTCCATCCTCAAAAGCACCTGTTTTCGCTTTCGGCAGCCTCCGGAGCAAAAAAGACAAACGTCCAGCTTTTGCTGCCACAGCAAAGGTGCCAGCGGGGAAAAGTAATGCTGGTTCTCACTGCCTCCTGGAACCCTTTCAAATGCCCCAGACAATTTGGCCCTCTCTGCTTTCCTGCGGACTCCATCCTCAAAAGCACCTGTTTTCGCTTTCGGCAGCCTCCGGAGCAAAAAAGACAAACGTCCAGCTTTTGCTGCCACAGCAAAGGTGCCAGCGGGGAAAAGTAATGCTGGTTCTCACTGCCTCCTGGAACCCTTTCAAATGCCCCAGACAATTTGGCCCTCTCTGCTTTCCTGCGGACTCCATCCTCAAAAGCACCTGTTTTCGCTTTCGGCAGCCTCCGGAGCAAAAAAGACAAACGTCCAGCTTTTACTGCCACAGCAAAGGTGCCAGCGGGGAAAAGTAATGCTGGTTCTCACTGCCTCCTGGAACCCTTTCAAATGCCCCAGACAATTTGGCCCTCTCTGCTTTCCTGCGGACTCCATCCTCAAAAGCACCTGTTTTCGCTTTCGGCAGCCTCCGGAGCAAAAAAGACAAACGTCCAGCTTTTGCTGCCACAGCAAAGGTGCCAGCGGGGAAAAGTAATGCTGGTTCTCACTGCCTCCTGGAACCCTTTCAAATGCCCCAGACAATTTGGCCCTCTCTGCTTTCCTGAAAAGTCTATCCTCAAAAGCACCTGTTTTCGCTTTCGGCAGCCTCCGGAGCAAAAAAGACAAACGTCCAGCTTTTGCTGCCACAGCAAAGGTGCCAGCGGGGAAAAGTAATGCTGGTTCTCACTGCCTCCTGGAACCCTTTCAAATGCCACAGACAATTTGGCCCTCTCTGCTTTCCTGCGGACTCCATCCTCAAAAGCACCTGTTTTTGCTTTCGGCAGCCTCCGGAGCAAAAAAGACAAACGTCCAGCTTTTGCTGCCACAGCAAAGGTGCCAGCGGGGAAAAGTAATGCTGGTTCTCACTGCCTCCTGGAACCTCTTCAAATGCCCCAGACAATTTGGCCCTCTCTGCTTTCCTGCGGACTCCATCCTCAAAAGCACCTGTTTTCGCTTTCGGCAGCCTCCGGAGCAAAAAAGACAAACGTCCAGCTTTTGCTGCCACAGCAAAGGTGCCAGCGGGGAAAAGTAATGCTGGTTCTCACTGCCTCCTGGAACTCTTTCAAATGCCACAGACAATTTGGCCCTCTCTGCTTTCCTGCGGACTCCATCCTCAAAAGCACCTGTTTTCGCTTTCGGCAGCCTCCGGAGCAAAAAAGACAAACGTCCAGCTTTTGCTGCCACAGCAAAGGTGCCAGCGGGGAAAAGTAATGCTGGTTCTCACTGCCTCCTGGAACCCTTTCAAATGCCCCAGACAATTTGGCCCTCTCTGCTTTCCTGCGGACTCCATCCTCAAAAGCACCTGTTTTCGCTTTCGGCAGCCTCCGGAGCAAAAAAGACAAACGTCCAGCTTTTGCTGCCACAGCAAAGGTGCCAGCGGGGAAAAGTAATGCTGGTTCTCACTGCCTCCTGGAACCTCTTCAAATGCCCCAGACAATTTGGCCCTCTCTGCTTTCCTGCGGACTCCATCCTCAAAAGCACCTGTTTTCGCTTTCGGCAGCCTCCGGAGCAAAAAAAGACAAACGTCCAGCTTTTGCTGCCACAGCAAAGGTGCCAGCGGGGAAAAGTAATGCTGGTTCTCACTGCCTCCTGGAACCCTTTCAAATGCCCCAGACAATTTGGCCCTCTCTGCTTTCCTGAAAAGTCTATCCTCAAAAGCACCTGTTTTCGCTTTCGGCAGCCTCCGGAGCAAAAAAGACAAACGTCCAGCTTTTGCTGCCACAGCAAAGGTGCCAGCGGGGAAAAGTGATGCTGGTCCTCACTGCCTCCTGGAACCCCTTCAAATGCCCCAGACAATTTGGCCCTGTCTGCTTTCCTGCGGACTCCATCCTCAAAAGCACCTGTTTTTGCTTTCGGCAGCCTCCGGAGCAAAAAAGACAAACGTCCAGCTTTTGCTGCCACAGCAAAGGTGCCAGCGGGGAAAAGTAATGCTGGTTCTCACTGCCTCCTGGAACCCTTTCAAATGCCACAGACAATTTGGCCCTCTCTGCTTTCCTGCGGACTCCATCCTCAAAAGCACCTGTTTTCGCTTTCGGCAGCCTCCGGAGCAAAAAAGACAAACGTCCAGCTTTTGCTGCCACAGCAAAGGTGCCAGCGGGGAAAAGTAATGCTGGTTCTCACTGCCTCCTGGAACCCTTTCAAATGCCACAGACAATTTGGCCCTCTCTGCTTTCCTGCGGACTCCATCCTCAAAAGCACCTGTTTTCGCTTTCGGCAGCCTCCGGAGCAAAAAGACAAACGTCCAGCTTTTGCTGCCACAGCAAAGGTGCCAACGGGGAAAAGTAATGCTGGTTCTCACTGCCTCCTGGAACCCTTTCAAATGCCACAGACAATTTGGCCCTCTCTGCTTTCCTGCGGACTCCATCCTCAAAAGCACCTTTTTTCGCTTTCGGCAACCTCCGGAGCAAAAAAGACAAACGTCCAGCTTTTGCTGCCACAGCAAAGGTGCCAGCGGGGAAAAGTAATGCTGGTTCTCACTGCCTCCTGGAACCCTTTCAAATGCCCCAGACAATTTGGCCCTCTCTGCTTTCCTGCGGACTCCATCCTCAAAAGCACCTGTTTTCGCTTTCGGCAGCCTCCGGAGCAAAAAAGACAAACGTCCAGCTTTTGCTGCCACAGCAAAGGTGCCAGCGGGGAAAAGTAATGCTGGTTCTCACTGCCTCCTGGAACCCTTTCAAATGCCACAGACAATTTGGCCCTCTCTGCTTTCCTGCGGACTCCATCCTCAAAAGCACCTGTTTTCGCTTTCGGCAGCCTCCGGAGCAAAAAAGACAAACGTCCAGCTTTTGCTGCCACAGCAAAGGTGCCAGCGGGGAAAAGTAATGCTGGTTCTCACTGCCTCCTGGAACCCTTTCAAATGCCACAGACAATTTGGCCCTGTCTGCTTTCCTGCGGACTCCATCCTCAAAAGCACCTGTTTTCGCTTTCGGCAGCCTCCGGAGCAAAAAAGACAAACGTCCAGCTTTTGCTGCCACAGCAAAGGTGCCAGCGGGGAAAAGTAATGCTGGTTCTCACTGCCTCCTGGAACCCTTTCAAATGCCACAGACAATTTGGCCCTCTCTGCTTTCCTGCGGACTCCATCCTCAAAAGCACCTGTTTTCGCTTTCGGCAGCCTCCGGAGCAAAAAAGACAAACGTCCAGCTTTTGCTGCCACAGCAAAGGTGCCAGCGGGGAAAAGTAATGCTGGTTCTCACTGCCTCCTGGAACCCTTTCAAATGCCCCAGACAATTTGGCCCTCTCTGCTTTCCTGCGGACTCCATCCTCAAAAGCACCTGTTTTCGCTTTCGGCAGCCTCCGGAGCAAAAAAGACAAACGTCCAGCTTTTGCTGCCACAGCAAAGGTGCCAGCGGGGAAAAGTAATGCTGGTTCTCACTGCCTCCTGGAACCCTTTCAAATGCCACAGACAATTTGGCCCTCTCTGCTTTCCTGCGGACTCCATCCTCAAAAGCACCTGTTTTCGCTTTCGGCAGCCTCCGGAGCAAAAAAGACAAACGTCCAGCTTTTGCTGCCACAGCAAAGGTGCCAGCGGGGAAAAGTAATGCTCGTTCTCACTGCCTCCTGGAACCTCTTCAAATGCCCCTGACAAATTTGGCCCTCTCTGCTTTCCTGCGGACTCTATCCTCAAAAGCGCCTTTTTTAACTTTCGGCGCCCTCCGGTGGTAAAAAGACAAACGTCCAGCTTTTGCTGCCACAGCAAAGGTGCCAGCGGGGAAAAGTAATGCTGGTTCTCACTGCCTCCTGGAACCTCTTCAAATGCCCCTGACAATTTGGCCCTCTCTGCTTTCCTGCGGACTCCATCCTCAAAAGCACCTGTTTTCGCTTTCGGCAGCCTCCGGAGCAAAAAAGACAAACGTCCAGCTTTTGCTGCCACAGCAAAGGTGCCAGCGGGGAAAAGTAATGCTGGTTCTCACTGCCTCCTGGAACCCTTTCAAATGCCCCAGACAATTTGGCCCTCTCTGCTTTCCTGCGGACTCCATCCTCAAAAGCACCTGTTTTCGCTTTCGGCAGCCTCCGGAGCAAAAAAGACAAACGTCCAGCTTTTGCTGCCACAGCAAAGGTGCCAGCGGGGAAAAGTAATGCTGGTTCTCACTGCCTCCTGGAACCCTTTCAAATGCCACAGGACAATTTGGCCCTCTCTGCTTTCCTGCGGACTCCATCCTCAAAAGCACCTGTTTTCGCTTTCGGCAGCCTCCGGAGCAAAAAGACAAACGTCCAGCTTTTGCTGCCACAGCAAAGGTGCCAGCGGGGAAAAGTAATGCTGGTTCTCACTGCCTCCTGGAACCCTTTCAAATGCCCCAGACAATTTGGCTCTCTCTGCTTTCCTGAAAAGTCTATCCTCAAAAGCACCTGTTTTTCGCTTTCGGCAGCCTCCGGAGCAAAAAAGACAAACGTCCAGCTTTTGCTGCCACAGCAAAGGTGCCAGCGGGGAAAAGGTAATGCTGGTTCTCACTGCCTCCTGGAACCCTTTCAAATGCCACAGACAATTTGGCCCTGTCTGCTTTCCTGCGGACTCCATCCTCAAAAGCACCTGTTTTGCTTTCGGCAGCCTCCGGAGCAAAAAAGACAAACGTCCAGCTTTTGCTGCCACAGCAAAGGTGCCAGCGGGGAAAAGTAATGCTGGTTCTCACTGCCTCCTGGAACCCTTTCAAATTGCCACAGACAATTTGGCCCTCTCTGCTTTCTGCGGACTCCATCCTCAAAAGCACCTGTTTTCGCTTTCGGCAGCCTCCGGAGCAAAAAAGACAAACGTCCAGCTTTTGCTGCCACAGCAAAGGTGCCAACGGGGAAAAGTAATGCTGGTTCTCACTGCCTCCTGGAACCCTTTCAAATGCCACAGACAATTTGGCCCTCTCTGCTTTCCTGCGGACTCCATCCTCAAAAGCACCTTTTTTCGCTTTCGGCAACCTCCGGAGCAAAAAAGACAAACGTCCAGCTTTTGCTGCCACAGCAAAGGTGCCAGCGGGGAAAAGTAATGCTGGTTCTCACTGCCTCCTGGAACCCTTTCAAATGCCCCAGACAATTTGGCCCTCTCTGCTTTCCTGCGGACTCCATCCTCAAAAGCACCTGTTTTCGCTTTCGGCAGCCTCCGGAGCAAAAAAGACAAACGTCCAGCTTTTGCTGCCACAGCAAAGGTGCCAGCGGGGAAAAGTAATGCTGGTTCTCACTGCCTCCTGGAACCCTTTCAAATGCCACAGACAATTTGGCCCTCTCTGCTTTCCTGCGGACTCCATCCTCAAAAGCACCTGTTTTCGCTTTCGGCAGCCTCCGGAGCAAAAAAGACAAACGTCCAGCTTTTGCTGCCACAGCAAAGGTGCCAGCGGGGAAAAGTAATGCTCGTTCTCACTGCCTCCTGGAACCTCTTCAAATGCCCCTGACAATTTGGCCCTCTCTGCTTTCCTGCGGACTCTATCCTCAAAAGCGCCTTTTTTCACTTTCGGCGCCTCCGGTGGTAAAAAAGACAAACGTCCAGCTTTTGCTGCCACAGCAAAGGTGCCAGCGGGGAAAAGTAATGCTGGTTCTCACTGCCTCCTGGAACCTCTTCAAATGCCCCTGACAATTTGGCCCTCTCTGCTTTCCTGCGGACTCCATCCTCAAAAGCACCTGTTTTCGCTTTCGGCAGCCTCCGGAGCAAAAAAGACAAACGTCCAGCTTTTGCTGCCACAGCAAAGGTGCCAGCGGGGAAAGTAATGCTGGTTCTCACTGCCTCCTGGAACCTTTCAAATGCCCCAGACAATTTGGCCCTCTCTGCTTTCCTGCGGACTCCATCCTCAAAAGCACCTGTTTTCGCTTTCGGCAGCCTCCGGAGCAAAAAAGACAAACGTCCAGCTTTTGCTGCCACAGCAAAGGTGCCAGCGGGGAAAAGTAATGCTGGTTCTCACTGCCTCCTGGAACCCTTTCAAATGCCACAGACAATTTGGCCCTCTCTGCTTTCCTGCGGACTCCATCCTCAAAAGCACCTGTTTTCGCTTTCGGCAGCCTCCGGAGCAAAAAAGACAAACGTCCAGCTTTTGCTGCCACAGCAAAGGTGCCAGCGGGGAAAAGTAATGCTGGTTCTCACTGCCTCCTGGAACCCTTTCAAATGCCCCAGACAATTTGGCCCTCTCTGCTTTCCTGCGGACTCCATCCTCAAAAGCACCTGTTTTCGCTTTCGGCAGCCTCCGGAGCAAAAAAGACAAACGTCCAGCTTTTGCTGCCACAGCAAAGGTGCCAGCGGGGAAAAGTAATGCTGGTTCTCACTGCCTCCTGGAACCCTTTCAAATGCCACAGACAATTTGGCCCTCTCTGCTTTCCTGCGGACTCCATCCTCAAAAGCACCTGTTTTTGCTTTCGGCAGCCTCCGGAGCAAAAAAGACAAACGTCCAGCTTTTGCTGCCACAGCAAAGGTGCCAGCGGGGAAAAGTAATGCTGGTTCTCACTGCCTCCTGGAACCTCTTCAAATGCCCCAGACAATTTGGCCCTCTCTGCTTTCCTGCGGACTCCATCCTCAAAAGCACCTGTTTTCGCTTTCGGCAGCCTCCGGAGCAAAAAAGACAAACGTCCAGCTTTTGCTGCCACAGCAAAGGTGCCAGCGGGGAAAAGTAATGCTGGTTCTCACTGCCTCCTGGAACCCTTTCAAATGCCACAGACAATTTGGCCCTGTCTGCTTTCCTGCGGACTCCATCCTCAAAAGCACCTGTTTTTGCTTTCGGCAGCCTCCGGAGCAAAAAAGACAAACGTCCAGCTTTTGCTGCCACAGCAAAGGTGCCAGCGGGGGAAAAGTAATGCTGGTTCTCACTGCCTCCTGGAACCTCTTTCAAATGCCCCAGACAATTTGGCCCTCTCTGCTTTCCTGCGGACTCCATCCTCAAAAGCACCTGTTTTCGCTTTCGGCAGCCTCCGGAGCAAAAAGACAAACGTCCAGCTTTTGCTGCCACAGCAAAGGTGCCAGCGGGGAAAAGTAATGCTGGTTCTCACTGCCTCCTGGAACTCTTTCAAATGCCACAGACAATTTGGCCCTCTCTGCTTTCCTGCGGACTCCATCCTCAAAAGCACCTGTTTTCGCTTTCGGCAGCCTCCGGAGCAAAAAAGACAAACGTCCAGCTTTTGCTGCCACAGCAAAGGTGCCAGCGGGGAAAAGTAATGCTGGTTCTCACTGCCTCCTGGAACCCTTTCAAATGCCCCAGACAATTTGGCCCTCTCTGCTTTCCTGAAAAGTCTATCCTCAAAAGCACCTGTTTTCGCTTTCGGCAGCCTCCGGAGCAAAAAGACAAACGTCCAGCTTTTGCTGCCACAGCAAAGGTGCCAGCGGGGAAAAGTAATGCTGGTTCTCACTGCCTCCTGGAACCCTTTCAAATGCCACAGACAATTTGGCCCTGTCTGCTTTCCTGCGGACTCCATCCTCAAAAGCACCTGTTTTTGCTTTCGGCAGCCTCCGGAGCAAAAAAGACAAACGTCCAGCTTTTGCTGCCACAGCAAAGGTGCCAGCGGGGAAAAGTAATGCTGGTTCTCACTGCCTCCTGGAACCTCTTCAAATGCCCCAGACAATTTGGCCCTCTCTGCTTTCCTGCGGACTCCATCCTCAAAAGCACCTGTTTTCGCTTTCGGCAGCCTCCGGAGCAAAAAAGACAAACGTCCAGCTTTTGCTGCCACAGCAAAGGTGCCAGCGGGGAAAAGTAATGCTGGTTCTCACTGCCTCCTGGAACTCTTTCAAATGCCACAGACAATTTGGCCCTCTCTGCTTTCCTGCGGACTCCATCCTCAAAAGCACCTGTTTTCGCTTTCGGCAGCCTCCGGAGCAAAAAAGACAAACGTCCAGCTTTTGCTGCCACAGCAAAGGTGCCAGCGGGGAAAAGTAATGCTGGTTCTCACTGCCTCCTGGAACCCTTTCAAATGCCCCAGACAATTTGGCCCTCTCTGCTTTCCTGCGGACTCCATCCTCAAAAGCACCTGTTTTCGCTTTCGGCAGCCTCCGGAGCAAAAAAGACAAACGTCCAGCTTTTGCTGCCACAACAAAGGTGCCAGCGGGGGAAAAGTAATGCTGGGTTTCTCACTGCCTC